>NC_056734.1:729900480-730037980 GCF_019279795.1 Protopterus annectens | reverse complement strand
GACTAAGAAACATTACAATTCTGATGTTGTTTTTATTTATTTATTTTTTTTGCCTTTTTTAAACAAGAAGCATCTTTATTGAATTATCACTCATGATATAGGCAATCGTACATTTATATAAATGAAAACAAACCATATTGATATATTTTCAGTTGCAAATATCACTTATAATCTTCTGTACAGTCATTGTCAGGCAAACATTACATACCTCATTCAATTCCTGAATTCCCTTAAACCTTGTTTCCCCTCCAAAACATTATTCTCCATGTATTGTTCCCACAGTTACCATTTTTTTCTATGTAATTTACTCCTACCGTTTTCTAAAAATCCCATTTCCAGTTCCTTTATCTCTGTTAATATATTTGCTGCATCTAGTACAGTTGGTTTTGACTTTATTTCCATTTTCTAGTAATTACTTTTTTGGCAGCCACCAGAATTAAACTCAGCGTGGCCTTACTATGTCTAGGCAATTCTGATTCTGTATCACAGCTCAAAAAAATAATTTCCTTTGTTACACCAATTTGCTCACCCAATATTTCTGACAGAGTAGTCTTCAGGGAATTTTTAAAGTCTGCAAACTTGTAACATTCCCAAAATTATGTTCCCAATTATCTCTTTCTTCCCAATCACAGCAACAACATTTGCAATATACCTGAGGAAAAATTCTTTGCAGTCTACTTCAGGTATAAAAATACCTATGTAAACACTTCCAAGCAAAGATCCTAAATCTTATATTCTTTGTTCCGTATTTGGAAGGCATTCATATATTATTGTTTCTTTATAAATTGCTTATCCAGTCTGTCTCCCAATTGATCTTCTTCTGATTGATTCTTTTTTTTTCAATAAACATCTTTATTAAATTATCACATATGACATAGGCAAGCTTACATTCTTACATTTATATAACTGAAAAAGCAACATTGACACCACTTTAGTTGCAAACATTATACATCACAGACACCACTGAAACAACTGTAGTTGCAAACATTGTACATCACTTATAATCTATCCAGTTATTGTCAGTTAAACATTATATGGCTCATTCAAATCTTGCCTTGTAAACCTCATTCCTTCTCTGCATATATTATTCCCACAATTCACATTTTTTTCTGAGTTTGCTCCATTTCCTTTCCAAAGATCCCAATTCCAGTTGTTTTATCTCTGTTACTATGTTCACTACATTTAAGTAAAGTTGGTTTAGACTTTGATTTTCATTTTCTAGTAATTGCTTTTTTGCCAGCCATCATAATTAGACTCAGTGAGGCTTTACTATGTCTAGGGAATTCCAATTCTGTATCATAGCTGAAAAAATCATCGCCCAGTCAGTCCAATCCGCTCACCTAGCATCTCTGACAGAACGGTTCACAGGGGATCCCTAAAGTCTGCCGGCTCATTACAGTCCCAAAACATATGTTCCCAGCCACCTCTTTCTTGCCTGTCACACCTCCAATATTTGCTATGCAGTCATTTTGTGTATTGCTGTTTACCTTTTCAGAACTTTTCAGTATTTATGTGTCAGCTTTACCATTCAAAACAGAAAAATAGTGAAATACATAGAAATAAATTATACATGTATATATTAATATTTCCATTTACAGCACGTTCTGATTTGTAGAACTTTATATTTTTGAATATGCGGAATACTTTTAGTCCTGTAACTGCAAAAAAAGGAAGTAAAAGAACTGTTATTTTTTTACTACATAATAGTTTTAAAAGAAATAGATTTTTCAATAAAAATGCATCATGAATGTTTAACTTTTATAATAAAATCCTATTCTACAACTTTTAATAAACTGAGTTTTAATTATACTTGTTATTGCCTTCACTAGGAGCAGGACTGTGCTGTACTTCTCTGGTCTAGAGAGTGACCTTTTTAAATCAAGCATGATGTATCAAATACAAACCTCTTTGACTTGTTTTATATCAAGCCTTGGAGAAATATTTGCAAACAGTTATTAAATATGTGCTGTAAACAGATCCTACCAACTTTAACTTTGCAAATAGCATTTTTGTTTCTAAATATAACTACATAGTTTGCTTTCCAGCACTGCATGCAGCATTATTTATACTATTAGAAAGTGGCTGTTTATCAGTCATTTACTGTGCCAAAGCAATCAAAATGAATATGATAGCCTAATGTGCTAGAAAGCAGTAACAAATGTGATTGCTCATATTATACTCAGTTATGTAAAACACTCTAAAGCTGTACATAATCTGTAAACAAACTGCTATGATGACTATAATTATATTTACATTTGTATGATTAAGGACTAAAAAGTACAGTTATTAAGCTGTATCCTGTCCCCATTATGTCTTGTCTATGTGGCTTTGATGTCACAGGATGACACTCTGTTTTATTTTCGTTGGTATCTTAGTTGTGCAAAGGGAACTGCTAAATGTCACTTTAATTAGTGTCTTTATTTACAACACTACCAGACCATTAATTTACCATGGTAGTTCAGTTTTCTGTCTGAAGACATTTTCACATATTTGCAATGGTCTTCTCTAGGTTGTCGCATATATGCAAAGCTGTTTTTTATTTGTCAAATATTAAAAGTACAGCCTTTCTGTTTTATATAACCTTGGTCTGTACCCCTGTATGATACCACTCCAACAGCAGAGCAGGTGCAGGCAGGAATGCAGAGGTAAGGGAGCTTGCACTGAATAAACCTAGTCGGACAAATTTGGTAAACAAAAGCAAAATAACTAACTAACTAACTAACTAACTAACTAACTAACTAACTAACTAACTAACTCAATAAATAAAATGTGGTAGTGGTATGTAATAAGGCTGTAGTTCAATGACTCATTATACAACACATCAATGCTGAGGTGTCATACATGAAATGGAATCACTTTATATCTCATTCATAAATCCATTGAGCAGCCCTACACAGCCAATCCAACATGCAAGATGTACTCTGTGGGGAGCATATGGTCACATAACGGAGAAGGTAACCATTGCAGTGGGGTGTCATACGTGACCCATTCACACTCTGCAAAAGCTCGGAAGTGGATGAGACTGATCAAAGGCATGACAGCTAAGCTGTTCCTGGAGAGATATCTCTTCATAATATGCCAGATAAGCACTTTGAGAATGATACATACTACTGACATCATGGGTAACTGGAGGAAGAGATATTAATGCCAGCAGAGAGGGAAGAGGCTTATCATGGGCATGTTTAGGGAAAAAGCTGATCATTGGCATGTTTAGGGAAAAGGCTGATCATGGACATGTTTAGGGGACAGGCTGATCATGGGCATGTTTAGGGAAAGGGCTGATCATGGGCATGTATGGTGGAAGAGGCTGAGCATGGATATTTTAGGGAAAAGGCTGATCATGGACATGTTTAGGGAAAAGGCTGATCATGGACATGTTTAGGGAAAGGCTGATCATGGGCATGTTTAGGGAAAAGGCCGATCATGGGCATTGTTAGGGAAAAGGCTGATCATGGGCATATTTAGGGAAAAGGCTGATCATGGGCATGTTTAGGGAAAAGGTTGATCATGGGCATGTTTAGGGAAAAGGCTGATCATGGGCATGCTTAGGGAAAAGGCTGATCATGGGCATGTTTAGGGAAAAGGCTGATCATGGGCATGTTTAGGGAAAAGGCTGATCATGGACATGTTTTGGTAAGAGGCTGAGCATGGGCATGTTTGGTGGAAGAGGCTGAGCATGGGCATGTTTGGTGGAAGAGGCTGAGCATGGATATTTTAGGGAAGAGGCTGGTCATGGACATGTTTTGGGAAGAAAATGATTATGGATATGTTTATAGAAAAGACTGATCGTGGATATGTTCAGTGGAAGATACAAGACTTTTAAAGGTTGACTAGGCTTGGGGAGAGATTTACTTATCACAGCATGAAGAGGACTTTAGGAAGATGCAGATGTCTAGTACACTGGATGAGGATGTGCCAAGCTGGTCAGTGACATGCTGAGTAAGCAGGGGAGATCTTATCGTTGCTGGAATGGATGAGGGTATGATTTGATCATTCAAAAGACCATCAGGAGAATTTAGCCTACAGCTAAGCTGAGTGTGGTTAGAAAGGGGGCTTCCATTTGCACTAAGAGTAGATGAGAAGGCTACACCAGTGGTGTAGAAATATAAAGCTTTGACTATATCCCATATGGTCCTTGCAAATCCCATGTTATCCCAGTAAAACTAGTATCTCAGGCACTTGAGTATACATGCAGGTTGGGTAGGAGTGCCCATCCCGTGGGAATAGTAGGAGTCTTGTCAAACCTCTACCCTGGTTGAGGTCATGACTGTATGGGGGCACTGTCTACAAGGGGTACAGGGCACTGAATGAGTCATACATGGAGATATAGATTATACCCCATATTCCCTATGCTTTTTAATAGTTTGGACTGCATGAGTGCACACAGGGTTAAGGATTAGATCTTATGACTCTCCATTGACATCAGCATGATGCTGCTTCATATTGCCTCAGTTTCCTTACTATTTCCAAATATGGTCAAAGTCAGGCCAGGAGAGGTCAAGTCAGATTCAGCTAACTTGGTGAATGAGAACAGGCAGTGAGAGCAATTGATGGTCAGCTGTGGGGCAACCAAAAAGGAAAAGGAAATGAGTTGATAGTACTGGGAACGGAGATGGAGAACTGTGTGTAGTACAGATGTCCAGCATTTGTTTTCACTGTACAGTTCTACTGATAGAACAGACACTTGACACAAACTGTACAGTTCTTGAATCATAGACCCACAGACCACAACAACTACAACATCTGTAGATTATTAGGGCCTTTTTTATTTACCACATGTATTGCAATCTGTCAAGTCTGGGTCATGAAGCACTCAGCTAGAAATCCCAATTCTATATTTCCTTCTCCTCATGCAAATGCATAATTTATTTAGGAGTAAGACATCAAGGAATCCTACTCAATGTGGTCTGGTTAAATATAATACAATAACACAAAGTCATAGTGCACAAAATAATGAGAATTAATTAATTATTTGATTCATTGTTTTCAAATATATTGCTATCAGCAGGCATTTTATACGAAAATACATCCAAAATGTTTTTATTTGTAAGACTCACATTAGAACAGCCTTATAGGCCATACCACCCAAATATGTTGCAAAGAAATAAACAAAACTGCATATTTTAAATAAATTATCAACATGAATGTCATCCAAAACTTAAGTATTTAAAATGTTTATAACATTATCCAATGGAAACCAGAATTTTGAGTTTCAGTGCTGGCATTCTTCTCATGTTTAAGTGCACAAGTTGTACACCACCATGATTACATTTTAGTGTACTATGTATGCTATTTTAAGTCATTATAAAGGTTATATAGCATCTTTGTTGTGGGGGCTCTACAACTAGATTCCAGTAATGAATGAGTGAAACTTGTCACAGTTGTGAATAGTGCTTCACTCAGTGTCTGTTTTTGCTTTTACTCAAGATGGTATGATTGTGGAGTTAGTGAGGCACACTAATGTCCCACTCACTAGGTTGAATAAGGAGAAGGTAACAGTCAGCTGTCTGTCAGGTTCCAGGATTCGACACATAACACATGCACTCAGGTCACTCCAAAACAAGTACAAGTATGACTCTGTCATTGTCCATGTTGATGTGAATGACCTGAAATGCACTTCCCTGGACTACATGAAAAGAGACATGGAGGAACTCTTGGATTATGTGGCCCAGGCAGGTATAACCCTAGCCCTGAGGAGCATCCTACCATCACCCAGAATGATACCCCAGTGCAAGCAGAAAATGATTGATTTCAACAACTAGCTAAGTTTCTGGTGTCATTCTAAGGGGATCCAGTATCTGTCTGCTTGGGATGACATAATTGACAGACCCTGATGCTTTGCCAGAGATGGCCTGCATCTGTCACCCCAAGGTTTCTGGATACTGGCTAAGGCTCTTGGCACCCCTATAGTGCCTTTTTAGGCAGTGTTCCAAAGACCAAATTACCATTGTAACAGCTATAAATAAATGTAATATAAGGGTCATGCTGCTCAATGCTCGAAGTCTAAATCTCAAGATGCACTCGCTCAAAGCACTTCTCAAAATGGAGAACATCGACATTTGTGCTTTAACGGAGACCTGGTTTAACCCTTGCACTACCAGGCTATAACTCATTCCACACTTTTCAGCCCCAGAACATGGACCGAATTTCCAAAGGTGGTGTCTCCATATTCATAAAGGATATGCACACCTCCAGACTAGTAGCCCAGCAGAAAGCATCAGAGATACGTCAGGTACAACTAACAGTGGGTAAGATGGCAATTCAGGTCGTAGCCTGCTATAGGTCCCCACCCATGTCCCAAGACTCTCACTCCTCATTCCTAAGCACCCTGGAAACTATTAAGGTCCAACCCAATACTCTCATACTGGATGACTTCAAATACCCCTCCATCAACTGGGAAAACTACTCATGCACCAATACACTTGTCCAGTGCTTCCTGGAATTCATTAATTCCAATGTGCTGGACCAGCTCATTCTTACCCCCACTAGAGGAAGCAACATCCTTGACCTGGTTATTATCAACATGGGCAACCGTTGCTCAAAACCAATACTCAATTCCACCCTGGTTAGATCTGACCAGAAACTAATTACCATGGAAATCTACATCTCA
The DNA here is from genome assembly GCF_019279795.1 of Protopterus annectens. Lineage (NCBI taxonomy): Eukaryota > Metazoa > Chordata > Ceratodontiformes > Protopteridae > Protopterus > Protopterus annectens. The sequence goes on along the minus strand of NC_056734.1, from coordinate 730,031,370 downwards.
CCCACACCACCAGCAAAGGTAACCACCATGTAAACCTTCTCCAAAGCTGACTTTGGGCTCCTAAAAACAGAGGTGGCTAACTTCATGCAACCATGCAAATGGAAAATAGGTGCATGACCACCAAATCATACACCAATGCACTGTACGAATACGTACATAAATGCATGGAACTAGCCATACCCAACAGAACCAAGATGCTCTCTTCCAAAAAAAGGAAGCCAATCTGGTGGTCCCCTGCCATTAACAAACTTTGCAACAGAAGGAAGAAACTGTTGCAGAAAAAGGTGAAGTCCCAAGACTGGAAAAACTCCCTTACTAGCCTCAACAAAAAGTCGCGATCTTTCATCAAAACCTCTAAAGCTAGCTATGAAGGCAGAATTGCGGCAGACACTAAAACAACCACAAAGCCTTCAACAGTTATATCAAGAATCTCCACAGTAATACCCAGATTTGCTCTGAATTACTGCACAATGGTACCTTCTATACTGAGCCAGCAGATATTGCCAACATACTGGCCAACAGATTCAGTGCCAACTTTACCCCCTCTCCCCCTAAAGGACCAATCATAATACCGGATGAATGCCAGGCACCCAGCATTACTGCAGCACAGGTTAAAGCTGCATTGTCCAAGGCCAAGAATACAGCTTCCATAGGACCCGACAATATCCCTGGCTGTGCTCTATATGATCTACAAAGTGAACTGGCACCACACTTGTATGCCCTGTTCAATCACAGCCTCATCTCAGGCTTTGTCCCTACAGAATGGTGCATTGTTACAGTCATCCCTCTCCATAAAGGGGGAGCAACTACAGACCCTGGGAATTATTGCCCCATTAGCCTGACAAGTCTGATATGTAATGCTATGGACCGCATCATCATGGACCTAATTAACAAGGATATAGAGAATCTCCAAACTGGATCCCGCGCAATTTGGTTTTGTGAAGAGTAGATCATGCCTGCTCAACCTGCTTGACTTCTTTGAGTCCGTCACCAGAGCTGTGGATGAGGGTAAGGCAGTTCATACAGCTTACCTCAATCTGGCCAAGGCCTTTGATACCAATCTCCGGTCAGGAATTATTGATAGACTCACCAAGCTAGGTATCGACCCCTATATCACTAGGTGAGTTGCAAATTGGCTCACAGATAGAACCCACAGTGTGAAAGTAGCAGACTCCAAGTCAGACTGCCGACCAGTCATGAGTGGAGTCCCACAGGGATCAGTCCTGGGTCCACTCCTGTTTGGTATCTACATCTCAGAAGTCCAGGCCAACACAGAGGGACTCTGGCTGACCAAGTTCACCAATGATTGCAAGCTGCGAGCCATTATTAACTCACCAAGTGATGTAGACATCCTACAGAAAGGCCTCACTGAGACTGACAACTGGTGTCGAAACCATGGCCTTAAGCTTAATGCCAAAAACTACATCATCATTCCCTTAGGAAAAACTCAGTTCCCACTAATTACCACGTTGATGGTAGCCCACTGAACACTGAAGGCATTATAAGAGATCTGGAGACACATGTTGACAGCAACCTCTCCTTCGACCACCACATTGCTACTGTGGTCAGCAAGTCCTTCTATGTGGCACATCTTATTACCAAGAGTTTTGCATCCAGGAAGAACGCAGTCATCATCTCTCTCTACTCTTCCCTCATTAGGCCAGTCATTGAGTATAATGCCCCATTTGGCATGTACCTCACTAAACACCTTCAACAGCTGGAAAGGCCACAAAAGTACCTCATGAAGAGGATCCTAGACCTTAAATGCATGCCCTATATGGACAGACTCAAAAAACTCCAGCTTTTCTGTGTCTCATATCATCTATTAAGAGGCGATCTCTGCTTGACTTACAAAGCCATGTATGACCCAGTCCTGTTAGAAATGTTACACCTAATGAAATCCCAATCCCTCCACACCACATGTTCCAGGGAAGTCAACCTCATTACCACAATCAACAAAACATGCTGGAGGGAGAGGTTCATAACCCAGAGACTGCCCATGCTCTGGAATAGACTACCCATACACGTCAAGCAGAGCACCTCACTTGCTCTTTTCAAGAGAAATCTTGATGAGTTGATGGGAAATAGAAAGTTCACCCTGGGGATCACTCCAGTGGCTCTACTTGATAGAGAAACCAGGAACTAATGGTGGCATGATGCCAGGACACTTCTATGGGCTAGGCTTGTAAAGGCTCCAGGGCCATTGGCCTAGTACACACTTATGAACCTATATATAAACTAGAGGTTATAGGGTGACAAACTGTCCATGATGAGGGTAAATGGGGCTTGTCCCCTGCAAATAAAATGTTTTTAATGATATTACCAACACTTTACGTAGGTGTATCTTTCAACAAGTCTGACTTGTCATATATCCTTGGAGGAGTGATGTATTAACCTCTCCTAGTGGATCCTGTTTATTGCTGCCTCATTTGAAAAAAATCCACCTTCATAGAATATTCCATACTAAAGTGTTTCCCTGACATGTGGAAAAATGACAGTTTACTGAATTATCTTCTGTTCAAAAATAAAGTTCAACTCAGAATTTAAATTAAGTTTTATCCCTTCCCCCTTTACTAAGATAATCCACTCTCTAGCTGTTTCACTTCAGGAAAAAGTCCTGAACATAGAAGAGATGTGAACGTTTGGATTTTACACATTTCGTGCTACAGTCTGTTAAAGTTTTCAGGCTAGATGTGCACAATGCTAAATAATTTATCCTGAACATAGGGCTAATGTAATACAAAATGTATTTAGTCTTTGTACTGAAAAATATAGTAGAACCAAACCACAGCCAGTATCCAGGAAAAAGAAATGTTTAATGTTGAGCGCTTTCGCGACAGATTTTGCCGTTTCATCAGACAATACAACATCTCTTTACTTTGGTATTTAAAATATATTCCAACCAATAAAACCTCATGTGTTATTAACAATCAATTAAAACCATTAACAAGACAATTAAAATTTAAAACCATAGATACAAATTGTCATCTTACTAAGTAAGATGACAATTTGTATCTATGGTTTTAAATTGTCACAAAAGCGTTCAACATTAGAAGTTTCTTTTTTCTGGATACTGGCTGTGGTTTGGTTCTACTATATTTTTCAGTACACTGGCTTTTTTCGTTTGGTGGAACCATTTACCTGCACCACATTTAGTTTTTTCTTTGTATTTATTCTTTGTTGACCAGGTTAGTTCTACTAGGCTAGTATCCTCTTTTCAAGGGAGACCTGTGGTATACTACTAAGTGAAATATGGCCAGGGCATCAAGGAACTTCTCCTACTCGTCATTGTTGCGAGTGGCGCCAATTTTGCATGAGCACTTTCTGTGCCGATCCCAGGCACAGAGACAGCCCAGAGAAACAGGGAGGCAGATGGAGATAGAGGGGGATAATGAAGTTGTGAACAAAATGGAGGAGAAAGTCAATATCAAGACCAGAGAACGCATGTAGAATTCTGAGGAGATGTTTCAAAGAAATTTGTTTGATGGTGATGAGTCAGTAAATAGATGTATAATTACAGCCCTTCAGTTGGGAGGGTTGTGGGATGATTTACTTAAAGAAATGACGATGTAGAGTAAGACAGAAAATGAAGGAGATTTTTCCTGAGGGGAGGGTATTATGGAGCAAGTACATATGGAGGATGGAGAGACAATCATGAAGAATAGTGGTAAGATGGAAAAGAAAACATATGCAGAAAAAGTAAAATAAGGCAAAGGAGGAGTAACAGAAAAGAAAAAAAAAATGAAGAAAATGAAAAACAGAAGTATATGGTAAGGATTCAAAGTAAAGAAAATGGACAGGTATGAAGTGTGAGACTATTTGAATCACTCCTTTGGGTATAAAAGCACATGAGGTAAGAACAGTTATTCTTATTAACAAAGAGACATTTTGTGACATTATATTTCAGACTTTTTTTTCCAATGGAAAATTTTCTTGAAGACTGTGAAAAAAAGAAAGACTAAAACACATGTAATCTTTATATGATAAAAGCATTTAACAGGGGAACAAAAAAAGAAAATTCATATACAGTTTTGAACAGAGGCAGAAATAAAGACTTTGATAAGACATTTCAAAACTTTATGTAAAGAAGTACTGGACATTGCAAAAGTTTATGATTAAGGGGGTTATGGAGTGGCAGCTTAGATTGTAATATTATTTTAAATGTAGAGTTGAATAAGGATGTCATAAATACTGTGGACAACGCAAAGCATTTTTTTGCTTGTTTTTGTGGAAGAGAAGGACATTTGTTAAGCAACTGTGATAAAAGAAAATTTTATATTTGTGGGGAAATGGGACATGATGCAAAAAATGTGAACTGAAATGTTATAAATGTAACAAAATTGGACATTTATGAATAGATTGTAAAAATGAAAATTTGAAATCGAACTGTTGACATTTTTCAAACTTACCTTAACTCATTGACTCCAATGGAGCTCAAGACGTTTGCACTGTAATTTCCAATGGGTGAGCCTAAGCCTTTTGACAGAATCAAATTATGTCCTCACATTTCAAACAAATGTTCATATCTCTGGAAACACAGAAGTTATGAAAGAAGTATAAATGGCAAACTCTTCAGCATAAACTAGTTTTATAGTGATAGTATTCTTTAGATTCTAGATCGTAAACTGAATTTTATAAGTTACAGAAAACACAGTAACTATTACATTTGTAATATTTTGTAAACAACTTACAATATCTCAGCAATCTCACCTACTGTCAGCAGCATTTTATTCATCTAGCTGAGAGCTTTCTTATGAGGCTAAGGAGTTTTGACTGTGTTACTTGGTTGTTGAGATATTTAGAAAATGTGGAAATTATATCTATATAAATTAATATCATAAAAACAACAGTTAATATCTCTTTACCTGCACTAGACATAGATTAAATATTAATGCAGCTGAGTTTGCCATTGTATAAGCTTTAAGATGTACTCTTTTAAAACATTTTACATAGCATGGTTTAGGAATTATTGATGCAAATATGAACAAGCAATATTTGAAGCCTAGAGGTGCCAGTAGGGGGTAACTGCAGATGCACCTGGAGGTGTCATTCGGATGTAATGAATTAACATCCAGTGACGTTCAACACATGTTTTGCAGAGGGGCAAGCCCTCCTGCACCCCCACACCTCCTGCTACTTATATATTACAATTCCAAGATCGTATTACAGTAAGGAAAAGGGCAAAGTTCTAGATCCCCACAGTAGTGCGATCTCCAATCAATATGTCCATCTCACAACCACAAATGCACACTAGCATTCAGTGTTGTGGGTTTGACATTTTCATATCACTGTTATGAAACTTTGATAAGGTGACTTTCGACAATCGAAGTTCACATAATGGCATTCAAAATTTTGATAGTAAGCCGGAGGGAACTTGGTGTAATGATTAAAGCGTTTGACTCATTGGCACAAAACAGAGTTTGACTCTCACCTTTGGGAAGGAAATTGGTTAGGCTTAGAATGGCCCATTAAGGTAACTAGCCTAGTAATTATCTATGAAGCCATGAATTTAAGGAAAAATTAATTTCAGACTACTTTCTGCAAATGTGAATAGTATTAAGTATATTGAAAGAAGAATACAGATTTTAGAGTGGTGTAATACATGTGATGTACATCTAATTATATTAGAAGACACAAGATTTTTAACAAATGAAGAACGATTGCAAAGAAAACTATGGGGAGGAAAGATAATCTGGGATTTGGGAACTGAGAGATGTTCTAGAATAGCTATAGTCTGTAGAAATACAGTAATGATATTACATATAACTTTAGCAGAACTGTAAAGCTTAACCATTGTAGATTTATGATGAAAAGAATAAGTATAGAATTATAACATTACACGCTTATACAAACTGTAAAGGAAGAGAAAGCTTATTTCATCAGATTTTAGACTATGTAGTGATAAATATGAATATTATAATAATAGGAGACTTAACTGTGTGGCAAGCGTAAAAAGAAAGGAAATGATATAAGGAAAATGTTAGAAGTTATAAGATGTGGCAATTAAAACTTTGGGAGAAAAATTCATGGACTTCCCAAAAGGGTCTGTGTAGAACTGAAAAAGAATAGGGGGAGAGGCTGGCATAATGGTTAAGGTGCTTACCTTAGAAACACAAGGTGCAGGCTTTGATTCTCACATGGGGTGATTGGCTAGGCTTAAAATGGCCCATGAGGGCAGTTAGTCTAGGACTAATCTATGATTATTTTCTAGTATCAGAAGGTTTAGTTATAGGACAAGGGGAGGTAGTTGAAACAGGATTTTCTGATCATTGTGCAATATGGGTAGAGATAAAGGAAAACTAGGAATATATAAAAATAAGAAAAGGAATATATAGGATAGATGAGAAAGCATGGAATGGAGAAGGAAAGAGATTATTAATACATTTATGGAAAGATCAAATTACTATAAGAACATTTTATAAAAATTGGACTGAACAGCAGACGATATTTAAGGAATATATTTTCTTCTTCTTTCGTCTTTTTTCCGGTTAGGGGTCACCCCAGCAGATCACCTGTCCACTCATGATTAGCAGTGGAGTTTTACAGTGTCGCGTTGCCAGCCCGGTGCCCAACCTTCCACAGAAGGCATATACACTAACACACACACACACACACACACACACACACACACACACACACACACACACACACACACACACACACACACACACACCTAGGGCCAATTTAGAGTGTCAAATCCACCTACAGCATGTCTTTGGGATGTGGGAGGAAACTGGAGCACCCAGAGGAAACCCATGCGACCACAGGGAGGATATGCAGACTCCACACAGAAGGCATCCCTGCCAAGGATTGAACCGGAGAACCTTATATATATATATATATATATATATATATATATATATATATATATATATATATATATATAATATTTTACAGTGGCAATATAATGTAAGAAAAGTAGAGAAAGAAAAATATAAAAGAACATATAATGATACATTGGAAGTTTCATAACATAATGACACAAAGTACTTTGTCAAAGAAAAATAATTATATGAAAGAAATTAGGAAAAAAATACAAGATTTTTTTTAAGCAAAGATATTTTTGCAATGAAGAAGAGAAGAAGTATCAAGTTAGTTCAGCAGTCTAGTAAAGGAGGAGGGTAGCATAATGAGAGAAATAAAAACGTAAAAGGAGAAGTAGAAAGAGCTCAGGAAAATATTATGAATAGCACTGTACTACATGTACAAAAAATGTTTAAAGAAAAGGGAAGGTAGTGAAAAAAACATGGAAAGTAAAAGTTAACAGAAAAAGAGAATAAGGAGTTGGAGAAGGAGCTAGAGAAATTATTAGGACAAGTACATATAGATTTGACTGCAGGACCAGATAGAATAAGGTGTTATATACCCCGCCGCCTTCATTTTGTAATATATTTCACATACTATCACATTCATAACTAATGCAAAGAGCATACAAAGTTTGGGATTATAGTACTCACATTCTTGAGAAGGCTCCACAGTCCCTCTGTGAGCAGACACTTCCAAGCCAAAGCATATTAATTGATGTGAATCAACCCAACAGGTCATTGACCCCACCAATTATCTGTCAAAGGCAGTTCACAATTCCAAGTGAGGGATCTGGTCAAAGAATACCAAAGGGAGTCACTGTACATTGGCATAAATCCACTTCCTTATTTTCTGAAACTAGAACGGTATAGGAACTGGCAACATGAGCCTGTTATTGATAGCTGTAATAAAAGCGGCCTCCAGCAGCCTATGAGTATTAAGTGGACCTCCTGTGCTACTAAATGGAGAGTGTGCTGTCTGGTAAGTTTGTTGCTGATCATTTCAATAGAGTTCTAAAACAAGCTGTGATCACAGAAGGGTTAATTTATTTTGAAGATAAATACCAGTTAATCTTTGGAGATGCTTACGTTTGCAGCTTCATGTTATGGCTTACTATTTGATCTTTCTGGTGTTTTTAATTATTCCCTTTATTTCTGAGATTAAGTAAATATTGTAGACTACTTATATTTATTAATCTTAATGTCACGAAGTACTGCACATAAACCAACCTGGTACTGTTATTGTAAGGATCTCTTTCAGCTATTATCAGCTTACTCAGTGTCCTCGCTGAGGTAAGTGTAAAAGTACATTTTCTAGCAGTGAATGAAGACTGAACTAATGAAGAATGCATTCTGCTTCAAGGACAGAGCCTCCATTAAGATATTATGTCTGGTTCATTAATTTTAAATTCAATCTGAATTCAGTTTTCATTTTTTTTTCTTTGCAAAATTGAAAGCAATGCTATTAAGTCTGATGTTCTACAGAAAAAAATAGACTGCTGAAAAAATGATTTCATAAAGATTTCAGGTCCGAAGATGAGTTTATTCTTTCTGTTCAATTTCCCAAATCTTTTGGGTTTCTAAAACCATGACAGGAATGGACCTCATTCCTAAGTCAATGTATGATTAAAGTTCAGGAAATTAGTATTGTTTCAATCTTTGATTTTAGCCAAAAGTGCTCTTAACAGTACCCGCAATGCACCCAGAACTGATTATTCCTGCAATCCATACTGAGTTACATGTATTGGTAGCATGTTGTTGTTCTTCTTTCAGCTTTTCCCGGTTAAGGGCCACCACAGCAGAACTCCAGTCCACTAATGATTGGCAGCAGATTTTACAGTGCCAAGGTGCCAGCTTGATGCCCAACCTTCAATGAAGGCACGTCCATTCACACATCTTTTAAACACCACTCGACCATGGGGAGGACATGCAGACTCCACACAGAAGGCGCTCTAGCCGAGAATCGAACGGGAGAACCTCTTGCTGTGAGGCGACAACGCTACCACTGCAGCACCACGGCTTTACGGTATCTAAATTTGACTGTAAGTTCTTTTTTATGAGACCAATTGCTCCTTCTACTATTGGAACTGTCTGGATATCTTTATTTCACATTGTTCTCACTTCTGCCTGCAAATATTGGCATTTTTATAACTTTGTGTCTCTCTGTACATAAGTCACTATACTATATCTGGTTTTCTCGCATCTGTTTTGTAAATTGTTGGCAATGAGTGATCCCATGTGATATAAACTTCATTGTTGTCTATAATACTTTATGACTCGTTGCCAATACTTCTTAGCTACTTCAATACTGTAATATTTGCACAATCTCAAATGCATCAGTCTTGTCAAGTTATTATGCCTTTCAGTATACAGACCCTCTGCCATTAGTGTATCACACCCAGCAACAAGATGTGTGACTGTTTCCAACTCTGTTTTACCAAACCTGCATTTTTCTGTTTCTCCAACATGTTCAATGGATTTTTTATACCAACTTGTACATAATCCACTATCCTGGGCCGACAACATTAACCATTCATCTTTTTGGCGTAAATTCACCTCTCCTTAATCATTCCTACATCAAATCCTGATCAACAAGGTTGTTGCAGGAATTTCCTTACTTGTCTCAATATTTATGCCTTTGCCATATTTCTTGTCTTCTCGTCTGATCCTTCACCTAATAGTCTTTCTTTTGTTTTTTGGCACATTCAGTTGCTGACTGATTTTTATCTACTTGTAGTTTGATTTCCATTCTCACTTTACACTGATATGCTTCTGCTAAACTAAGCAGGGAGGTCATCTTGGACTTCTCATGTTTTAAAACTTTCACTATGTTTGGATGTGATGAAGTCAGCAGATAAATATGCAGTCTTCAGATTGCATATTTATACATGTAATCAATTTCTAAGAGGCCCATACCTCTTTAAGAATGAGGAATATATAATCTTGGTGTACACTGGTGTTTATATATCATTTGATACTCATGAAGCATTTTTCTTGTTTTCTTATACAAGTGATCCAATACCTTTTGAGGCCAATCAATCAACCCAAAACTGTAAGTTAGAATGGAGAGGGGAAATCAGTTTATAGCTGGGGCTTCATTCATAGATATCAAGACAGTTTACAGGATAAGTTTTAATCTTCTGAATTATTCCTTCAGTAGGAAACCAGTGCAAAAATTCAGCTGGAGTTGAACAGCAAAGGAAGGAGCAGGAAACAGTGGCAAGTCTGACAAAGACAATGTTGTAGAGTGATAGGCCAATAAGTTCCCATATGAAAATGCAAAGGATGATGCAAATATATCTGGTGCTACGTTTTATATTAATTAATTTTGCTTTCTCCTTTACATAAATATTGGACTGTTCTTGAGAATACAGAAACACTCAGTATTTTTTCCACTGTGGAGTATGGTTATATTGGCAGCATTTTGACTGGAAAAAAAATATAATTTACCTTTTGTACTGTAGTAGAAGCACATATTTTAAGTGCAGCCTACCAGGAACTTTAGAATTTACTTTTAACATAACAGGACATAGTTACTGCGTGATAGGTAATATTACATATTCATTTTAAAATATTATTCGGGCTGCTTCCATGTTTTTTCTGGGGCTATATATGTCTTATTGTGTGAGAACCCTGCCATAGAGAATATTTATACAAGGAATCATCACATGTTGCAAGATAATTACAGAGATATTTCCAATAATACTTGCAGGATGGAAATACCACTGATAAGTCAGTAAAACAAAGGACAGTGTCCTTTCAAAAAAAGAAGTAAAGCAGTCAAAGAACACAGAAGATATTAAGAAAAATACAATAGAATCAATGTAAAAACACTTTTGTCTCATATCACATAAACCAAAGATCCATGAAGAGATCATGGTAGATATTGAATTAGAATTGCAAACACTGCCATCACTAGAGAAAGACACTTGGCACCTACTGTGCATAAGTTAATCTTAGACATGAATGGTGGCAAAACATTAATTAAGCTGAACCAAAAATAATGAAAATAGTAAGTGAAATTTTATTTTAAAAGTAGAAACATAAGTTTACCACTAATCTTTTGTTAATTCCAGAGACAGATCTTGGTGATATGGGGCCCTAGTTAAGGTAATGGACCAGTAAGGTTGCCACCCGTCTCATTGTCAGTGGGACACTCACAGGTTGAGCTGCCTCATCCCGTTGCCCACTGTGCAAAGTAGTGGGACTTGAAAAGTCCCGCTTTTCAATCGCACTGAATTGCCATATAAAAGCTGCAATTAGTTCCGGCTTTTGCATGGCAATTCAGTTACGTCACTAACCTGCAGGCAAAGCTGCTGCCTGTTAGGTCCGGGTGCTTTAATTCGTGCAGCAATTGGCTGCAATTCATAAAATGGGTGGGGATTGGGGCAGAAAGAGCCCTGCAAAGATTACGGCTGTAGGAGCGCTTTGTTTTAAGCACTTCTACAGCCACTAAAAAAAAAAAAAATGACCAAGATTTGTTTTTTGTTTTTTTTTCTAACGAGCCATCTAGCCATCCATCCATCCATCCATCCATCCATCCATCCATCCATCCATCCATCCATCCATCCATCCATCCATCCAGCCATCCATCCATCCATCCATCCATCCATCCATCCAGCCTTCCAGCCATTCATTCATTCATGCAGCCAGCCAGCCATTCATTCATGCAGCCATCCATCACTTCATGCAGCCAGCCATCCATCCATCCAGCCATCCATCCATTCATGCAGCCAGCCAGCCATCCATCCATTCATGCAGCCAGCCAGCCATTCATGCAGCCAGCCATGCATCCAACCAGGCATCCATTCATTCAGCCATCCATCCATCAAGCCATCCATCCAGTTATTCATCCATCCAGCTGCTATTCCCACCAACCAGCTAGCCACTTCAGCAGCCAGCCAGTCAGCTAACCACTCCAGTAGCCGGCCACCTAGCCACTCCAGCAGCCAGCCAACCAGCCACTCCAGCAGCCAGCTAGCCAGCTAGCTAGCCACTCCAGCAGCCATCAGTCATACCCATAACAGCATCTCCTTTACTGCTCCTGTGGTGATGTCATTGTAGAGGGTGTGGCCAGTGTCCTATTGGCTACACCCCCATGTCTCACTTTAGCACGCTTAAAAGGTGGCAACCCTATGGACCAGAGTCCTGCTTCCCTGCAGCTACATCAGTATTGCATTGCTTAGCTGTCTCTCCACAATTACTACATACACTGTTCATATTGTTCAGTGTGCAGTCTTCTTTTTACAGTTATACTAATCACAGAAATATGGATTTAATTTAAAACTTTTATTTCAAATTTTACAGTGAAAACATTGACAGCTATTTGTTAACCAAAACAAAACAGTCTCATATCTCTTCCCTTGAAACTCACATTTCCTGAAAATGCATCTGGCAAACCATTAACTGCAACAGACATGTTGAAATTCATTGTCCAATACCATATATGGAAGCACTAATTTATAGCTAAATGAAGGATATATGAATTTAAAAGACAAATGTGTAACACATTTATTAGCAGCTTGGGAGAGCCTACTGCACGTGTGCCTTTTCAGAGGTAGCCAATGAGCACTGGGGAGTGACTTGGTCAGGGTTGCACAGCCAACAAATGAAGGATCTGGGAATCAAACCCTGCAGTACAGAAGCAGCTCTTTAACAATTCATAGCCCTATTCATCTCCACAAAGTATCAGAAAACATTTGTAGCCCAACACAGGTCATTTCAGACAAGTGTGCCTGCAAAAAAAAAAAAAAAAAAAAAACTAGATCAAAACTAATTCATAGATACAATATTATCATTAAACTCATATACATCGTGCGGCTCAGTTTATTCACCGCCAGGTGATAAACACACTCAACAGTAAGCAAAACAAGGAAACCATGGATTGTACCCTAAGAACATGCCTCATATGATGATGCACCCATCTACTAAAATTGATTCCTTCCTTTACACCATAACTGCAGAAACCAATTATTTATAGACACACACACACACACACACACACACACACACACACACACACATATATATATATATATATATATATACACACAGACAAAACCATTAATTGCAGTAATTTGTATGACTGTGCACATATCTGCTTGCAATCATGGAGATGAATAAATTCATAAATAATGGGCCAGGCGTGTTTCTCAACTCAATGTAGTGGAATACACTGCAATTCCCCTCTGCAATCTCAGCTTCACAGCTGAAAAATCAGAAATAGACCCAAAAACCAGGAATAAATTTTAAATAATTCTCTATTATACTTAGAGAGATGTTAGAATAATAAACTTTGCATTAGCAAACATTTTCTGAAGGATGCATAGTCTGAAATTTACAAGCATGTCATTATTTAATAACTGCAATCTACAACCATTTCCCAGAAAGCCACAGATTTTACAACTGATGAAAATACCTCTCAACTTCTTTGCTCAAGAATTTACGAAAAGTCAAAAATAATGCAAGATATTTTTTTTTAACATTAATCTATCTGTCAACCGGGTAAACCCTCTGGACAAAGTGCTCATTTTCAGGGGTGACTGAGAAACAGTGTCTGAGTGACCTGCTCAAAGTCACACAATAGGCAAATGGAGGTAGAAAAATGCAAAACTTGTATTTTTCATTATAGGAAGCAGTTTGTTGACAGCTCAAAGCTGTAAGTGCAGAACATCGCTAATTCACTTGAAAAGTTAGTAGAACAACAGGTGTTCCATTGACGTATTTTCTGAACGAGAACTATGAAACTCTATGGACTGCCATTATTGACAGACTATAGTGCTCAGAGATTTATGATAAAATGAAGATGTTGGTGAAGGTCTGTCAGCAAGAGTGTAGCTAGGCATACTCTATACTGAAGTGAGTACATTTTATCTAGCATGTCTTTGATATATTATAGCTCAAAGAGCACACAAGATTTAGAACTGTCTAAGCTAGCATTTGCTGTATAGAGCTGTACACAACATGCTTAATGGATTGGAATTATCCTCCTAAAATAGCCCTTAAGGTTGGAACTGTCAACAACTGCAAATCATGTGTCACTTTCCAAAGTGTATAGTGGAAACAATTTAATAGTTGAGTATATTTTTAAATATGAGTGGTGGGATAACAACATGAAGTTTAAGCACAAAATATACATTTCTAACTACTTCCCTCTCTGGCAGTTAGTTTAGAAGATTAAGTCTCTTAATGAACTGCTTCTTATAAGGATACTGGATTTGATTCTTTCTAGATTCATAGGTTGTACTAGGCTATTGGCCCTAGGGCCTATACAAGCCTAGCCATAACAATTCCCTGGCTATTTCTTCCCACACTATTTACTTCCCTGGACCTCTGTCTAACAGGGTGACTGACGTGATCCATGGGGTGAATTTCCTTTCTCCCATCCAATCATCAAGGTTCCTTTTGAAGGGGGCCAAAGAGGTGCGATGCTTAACATGTATGGGCAATCTATTCCAGAGTCTGGGGAGTCTCTGGGTCAGGAACCTATCCCTCCAGCATGTGTTGTTTATTGTGATGACAAGGTTTAGATCCCTAGAGCGTGTGGCTCTGAGTGATTGGGATTTCTTTAAGTGTAGCATGTCCAGCAGCTCTGGGTTTGGCATGGTCTTGTATGTTAAGCAGAGATCGCCCCGGAGTAGACGATATGCAACAGAGTATAGCTGGAGCTTTTTAAGGCGGCCAGCATAGGGCATCTGCTTTAGGCCTGTGATTCTTTCAGTGAGGTATTTCTGCGGCCTTTCCAGTTGTTGCAGATGTCTTGTGAGGTACATAGCAAATGAGGCATTGTATTCTATAATGGGTCTAATGAAGGATGAGTACAGTGGGACAATGACCTCCTTTTTTCTGGATGAAAAGCCCTTAGTGATGAGGTGTGCCACAAAGAAGGATTTCCTGACTGTTGTGGCGATGTGGTTTTCGAAGGTGAGACCACTGTCTACCTGTGTCCCTAAGTCCCTTATCACACTTTTGGTATTTAGTGTACTGCCACCTATGTGGTAATTCACGGGTACATGTTTTTTTCCCAAAGGGGATAACTATACATTTCTTGGCATTGAGCTTGAGCCCATGGCTCTGGCACCAAACATCTGTTTCTGTAAGGCCCTTTTGTAGAGTATCCACATCATTTTGGGATTCAATAATGGCTACCAGTTTGCAGTCATCTGCAAACTTTGTTAGCCAGAGTCCTTTAGCGTTGGCCTGTACTTCAGAGAAGTAGATGCCAAACAAGAGAGGTCCCAGGACTGAACCCTGAGGTACTCCACTTGTCACTTGTCTGCAGCTGGATTTGGAGTCAGCTACTTTTACAGTTTGGGTTCTGTCAGTAAGCCAGTTGGCAACCCATCAAGTGATGTAGGGATTAATGCCCAGCTTAGAAAATTTATCTATGATTCCAGAGTGGGGGATGGTGACAAAGGCCTTGGCGAGGTCCAGATAGGCTGTGTGGACTGCCTTACCCTCATCCACGGCTCTGGAGACTGATTCGAAGAAGTCAATCAGGTTCAGGAGACAAGATCGGCCCTT
Organism: Protopterus annectens; assembly: GCF_019279795.1. Lineage (NCBI taxonomy): Eukaryota > Metazoa > Chordata > Ceratodontiformes > Protopteridae > Protopterus > Protopterus annectens. The sequence continues at coordinate 730,016,044 of NC_056734.1, read as the reverse complement.
CACGAACCCAAACTGAGTGGGGTCCAGTGTTTGAAGGTTGCCAATGTCTTTGTTTATAAGTTCCATGATAATATGTTCCATGGTCTTACAGATCAGGCTCATCAGACTGATAGGGTGGTAGTTCCCGGGATCAAAGGTGGATCCTCCCTTGTGGAGTGGGATAACTGTAGCTGTGCACCACACAGTGGGCACGAAGCCTGAAGTGAGGGTATGATTAAACATGACACTTGGTGAGGTATCAGTTCATTTTGTAGTTCGTGTAGTACACAGCTTGGGATGTCATCTGGTCCCGTGGATGCTGTATTCTTAGCTTTGGAAAGTGTGTTTTCTACCTGTGTGGCCATGATTACCAGAATTTGGCAATCTTCCAGTATTGAGATGGACCATTTAGGGGATGAGAGGGGGGGTGAAGTTGGCACTTAATCGATCTGCCAGGATATTGGCAATATCCTTGGGATTAGTATATTTAATGCCATTCTGTTGTAGCTCAGAGCAGATCTGAGCATTGCCATTTAGATTCTTGACATCGTTATAGAATGCCTTGTAGTTGTCTTTGGAATCTTTGGCAATTTTATTTTCATAACTAGCTTTGGAGGATTTTATGAAGGATCTCAGCTTTTTACTGTGGCTGGTAAGGGAGTTTTTTGCATCCTGGGATTTTCCTCTTTTCTGAAACAGTTTCTTCTTTTTGTTGTAAAGTTTATTTATGGCAGGGGACCACCAGATTGGCTTCCATTTTTTGGAGGACAGCATCTTGGTTCTATTTGTGATGGCATGATTCATGCATGAGTGGATGTGCTTGTACAGTGCCTTAGTGTAGGACTCAGCATTCGAACTTTCAGTTCCTGTCTGCATGGGTGTCATGAAGTTTGTAACTTCTGACTTGAGTAGCATGAAGTTGGCTTTGGAGAAGTTTTTTATGGAGGTTTCCTTACTGGGGGGTGGGGGTGAGATGTGGATGTTAATGGTGATTAGCTTATGGTCTGACCTGATCAACAAGGGGGTGACCATAGGTGTGGAGCATCAATTTCCCATGTTGGTAATGACCAGGTCTAGGATATTGGAGCCCCTGGTGGGACTATGGATTAGCAGATCCAGGGCATTGAAATTTATGAATTCCAAGAACCGTTGGGCAAAGGTGTTGGTACCCAAGTAGTTTTCCCCGTTAATGGCAGGGTAGTTGAAATCACCCTGTATTAGGGTGTTTGGTTGTATATTAATATTTTCCAGTATGTTTAGAAAGGTGTAGTGAAAATCTTGGGGCATGGTGGGGGATCTGTAGCAACCTACAATTTGGATTGCAGTCTTACCTAGTGTTAGTTGCACCTGCAGAATTTCAGATGCATTGTGTTGGTCAGCTAACCTGGTGGTGTGAATATCCTTGGTGAATATGGACACTCCTCCACCTTTAGTGTTTTGATCCTGGTTTGGTGGCCGAAAAGTGTGGTAAGAGTTGTAGCCTGGTATTGCAGGGGTGCTCTCTGGAACCTTGAATCAGGTCTCAGTTACTGCACAGATATCGATGTTCTCCATTTTTAGGAGTGCCTCGTGAGAGTGCATTTTGAGGTTTAGACTTCTAGCATTGAGTAGCATTACCTTCAGATTTTTCATGCTTGTACCTGTTATGGTGGTGGTTTTGAATCCTTTGAACTTTGACTAAAAAAGGCACTATAGGGTTGGCAAGAGCCTTAGCCAGTAACCTGAATCCCAGGGGCGACAGGTGCAGACCATCTCTGGCAAAGCATCGTGGTCTGTTGATCATGTTATCCCAGGCAGACAGATACGTGATCCCCTTTGAATGCCACCAGAAGCTTAGCCAATTGTTGAAGTTAATCATTTTGTCCTTATATTGTTGTATCATTCTGGGTGAAGGCAGGATGCTACTCAGGGCTAGGGTCATACCTGCCTGGGCCACATGATCTGAGAGCTCTTCCATGTCTCTTTTCATGTAGTCCAGGGAGGTATGTCTCAAGTCATTCACTCCAACATGGACAATGACAGAGTCATATTTGTACTTGTTGTGGAGTGACTTGAGTGCATGAGTTATGTGGTGGATTCTGGCACCCAACAGGCAGCTGACTGTAATTTTCGCCTTGTTCAGCCTGGTGAGCTGGACATCAGTGTGCCTGACTATAGAGTCACCTATGACTAATGTATTAGGTATGTTGTCTTGCCTTAAGAGCTGTTGCTGGGTGGCACATTGGTGTTGTGAACTATGTGACACTTTGGTTGTGATTAGTGTTTGTTTGCATTTTAGCTTCAGAGGTCTTTATTGCTTGGGCAGGTTACAGTTAAGGGTCTCTGCATATGTGGATTTAGTGTTGCTATGTGTGGGTGTTGGTGGTGTGAGTTTAGAAGGGCTATGTGTTGCTTGAGGTGTAGTGCAGGTGTTAACCTTCTCCTCTTGAATGTCTAGCACAATCTTGGGTGGAGAGAGCTTTGCTTCCAGTTTGGCTATGTAAGTGCATCTCTCACAGGTTGTAGTGTTGGGTGGTAGGAGTAGAGGGTTGTCTGTGTATATGAGGCAATTGCTGCATTCCCCCAGTATGCCCAGATTCACCAAGTGGACAGGAGAAATCAAAGGAAGCTGACTCCTGGACGTGCCTGGTTTGATGCTTTTTTTTGAAAAATACAGGAGCTGTTTTCCCTTACCTTAGCAAGGTACTTTGCAATTATAGGCTGTTTAGTGCCTATAATTAATTTCTCCTTATAAATAAGGAGAGTTGAGTGCTTGTATCAGTTTAAGGCTTCCTAGTGCTTTCCAGCAGGTAATAGAGCAAGTGCTAGTCACAGGGATGCTTAAAGGTAAGATGAAAAAAAATGGTTTATCCTAAACAGTGCAGTGTGCGCCAGAGAAGTTAGATGGGAAAGTAGGTAATAGGTTTTACCTGTCTAAAAATTTAAGTTTTAGTGGAGAGTCACTATTTTTGAAACAGCAAGATAGACTGAAAGGGGGTGATCACTTTTGTATTCCGGTACTATGGAATACAGTAGAATGGCCAATAAATTTAAATAATTGAAGGAGAGTGATTTCACAAAATGATAATTTTGTGCTTACTCACACAAGCCAGTGAAAGCAGAGACAAAATCAGATATATGGTCAAATTAACATAAGAGGCAGGCAACTAGAATGACAGTGGTATTTAAGAACATGACACTGACAGGATGGGGGGGGGGGGTGAGGAAAAATTTCTACCTGACTCACAAGAGACAGAGCTGTGGTGTCTTTTGAAGTTTTAATATGCAGTTAAAAGCAGAACACAAGCAAAACACAAGGTAAAGAAAACAAATCACAGCACTCAAAATATAAAAAGGCAATAAATTAATACAAAATATAACAAAATAAAAAGCAAACCAACCTTTCCCTCAAACAAAAGTGAAGCAGCATCTGTGTGAGCCTTTCCAATAAAGCTCTGAAATGTTTTATTTTTCCCCTTAAATAGAAGGTTTAGTTCCTAGCTCCACCCCCTCAGTTCACAAATGATTAACCTTACATTCATTTGCCAGCTGTGTGACTTTGAGCATATCACTCAGCTAGACAGAGCTCCTGGGACCTTGTTAAAATCAGGGAAAAAATGAGGCTAAGGCATAAACATGAGGAAAAAGTGCATAAATCTGAGCCAAACCTCAGCATTTTCTTTACTGAAATTATCCTTACCAGGAAATGTTTTTGGATTGTCTGTTCTCTGGAAGTAAAGCCAAAACATGGAGGTAAAGTCTGCTCTCTGGAGGTAAGCTCAGTAAAAGTTCAGTCACACACACTCGCGCATACACACACACACACACACACACACACACACACACACACACACACACACACACACACACACACACACACACACCGACCACATCAAACTAAATAGCAATGTTATCATATCTCTTAATCTGCACACATCAAAAATCTGGACAAAGGTTGTTAAAAGGTAGGTACATGTGGCCAAAAATCTATGTAGTAATAAAATTTACTTACCTAACAGCATTAGTCCTCCCATTTCCATTTGGATTGTGAGATACTACCAATCACAACCATGTTAAAGAAAAGTGATTGGCTGATTAATAACAGGCTGGTCAGGTAAGGACAAGGTGTAAGTAATAAAATGACTCTAAGATTATTAATCTAGGATGTCCTGCAGCGGAGCTAGTTTGTCTCTTCGTATTCATATTTTCATATTTACATTCATACTTTCAAGACTGAGAAAGTTACATGTTAGTGAGGAGCTTGCTGTAATATGTCATAGTGGTGGGACACACAACAATACATTGCCACAGCAATGGAGATATTGCTAGTTGTTTGTTAGTGGTTATGAAGATATGCAATAGCAGTTTATTCACTGACATTGTGATCTGTAGTGAGAGTAGGGAACAGGTGGAGGAGACCCTGGAGAGGTGGAGATATGCTCTAGAGAGAAGAGGAATGAAGGTCAGCAGGACTAAGACAGAATATATGTGTGCGAATGAGAGGGAGGATAGGGGGATGGTGAGGATGCAGGGAGTAGAGCTGGTGAAGGTGGATGAGTTTAAATACTTGGGATCAACAGTTCAGAGTAATGGTGAGTGTGGAAGAGAGGTGAAGAAGAGACTACAGGCAGGATGGAGTGGGTGGAGAAGAGTGTCAGGAGTGATTTGTGACAGACGAGTACCAGTAAGAGTGAAAGGGAAGGTCTACAAGAGGGTAGTGAGGCCAGCTACATTATATGGGTTGGAGACAGTGGCACTGACAAAAAGGCAGGAGTCAGAGCTTGATGTGGCAGAGTTAAAGATGTTAAGATTTGCACTGGGTGTGGCAAGGATGGACAGAATTAGGAATAAGTATATTAGAGGATCAGCCCAGGATGGAAGGTTTGGAGACAAAGCCAGAGAGGCAAGATTACGTTGGTTTGGACATGTGCTGAGGAGGGATGCAGAGTATATTGAAAAAACGATGCTAATGATGAAGCTGCCAGGTAACAGGAAAAGAGGAAGGCCTAAGATAAGGTTTATGGATGTAGTGAGAGAGGACATGTAGGTGGTTGGTGTGACAGAGCAAGATGCAGAGGACAGGAAGAAATGGAAACAGTTGATCCACTGTGGCAACCACTAACAGGAGCAGCTGAAAGAAGTTTATTCACTGCATCAAAGTGGCATTTCATTTTTCTTTTAAAACGAGGGTTACATTCTCAGGCATCCGTCTATCTACATCATAAAAATTCTACGTAGTCTAGGGATTAGAATAAGTTATTCTGAAGCCATCAAGTCAAAATTGCAAGCCACTTCCTTCTCTAATATTGACATACCTCCTGCTACAGAAAAAAAAAATTTTGATTTGTGCAGAAAAGGCATATTGTGACCTCATTTGACGAAAGTAGGATATACTCTGTTGTCCTTCATTTCCAAATTGCCTGCCACGGAACTGTGCTGCTATGCTGTCCTAACTAGTAAATCATCCAAAAGGAAATTAAAGAAAGATCTAAAAACATTCAACAAGTCTTTTGCTATACTGTTGTAATATGCCTACACTGTCACCCAGAAGCTAATCTGAAGCAATATACAGCCAAGGAATTCATGCTGTCTGTATCTACAGCAGTATCATTTTCAAATTTAATTTTCAAACTATTTACAGTTCTAGGGAATACATAAGTTACAGTTCATGTTAAAAAGAAGTGCACACCCAAGAACTGAGAAAAATACTGTACATGTTTTGCTGGCTGCCTATACAGTTTTTGTATTATGTTTACATTTCTATAACACTGGACTTGGGCAGAAAAAATAAGGTCTTCTGATTGCAGAAAACAAAGGAAGATTGAGACACACACATTTACCTCCTCCTCTGTGGGCCCTGTGTCACCTTTGGGTGGAACCGCTGCAGGGGATGGGGCTGCCCCCCCTTGGAGCGGGCGCGGAGAGGAACCTGTCACCCATCAACAGGTCCAGGCTGTGGTGTGTAAGGAGCATGATCTGGAGGGCTGAGTGGTGCTGTTAGAGGGCCAGCCTGACACTCCTACACAGCCCCCAGCACAGCCACCTTCAGGGCCGTGAAGGTGCAGTGGTGACTGCTCATGGGTGGGGACCTCAGCCCACTGTTTCCAGTTGGGGGCTCATGGGCTTGCAACTTCCAAACACCCCTCCCCGTCCAAGGTGTTTACCCCCCACATGTGCCATATACCGGCCCTGTACGCATCTTGTGTGTCTTGTCTGTTAAGCTACCCAACCTACCTCCCCAGATATACCTACTACCCCTCCCCAACATCCCACTTTCACCTGAAAAAAAGGGCAATCTGTTCCCACAAAAAAATCTGCCCCATACATAGCTGTCCATTTCGCACACGTGTCCACTGGACACATGTAAACTGGTCTAATTGGCATCACAATGAATATATGTTGTCTTCACCCCTCTCCCAGGTGTTTGAGGGTCCAAATGTACCTGTAAATATACTGTATATGCACAGCTGTTGCTGTAGATGAAATGGGCAGCTATGGACCTTTCCTATACCCTTCCTGCACATGCATAGCTATTTTCCCTACTGTCTTTCCGTTTTTGTTCTCCCATTTTTCACCACTTTCCTATTAACCCCTTTTTCTTTTCTTTTAAAGGAATTAGCATGGGGATAAGTGGCAGTAAGTACTGTTAAGCAACGTTAAGTGGGTTTGAACTGGTTTGCGCAGGGGTAGCCTATGCCTACATAGGTTGAGAAATGTGAAGCTAATTGACTGTAAGAAACCATAAGCAGAGGTTGGCAGTGCTCGCTGTCGTGCAAACCAGCTTACAGCTGCTTTAAAGTGCCTTAATCACTCTGTATCCAATGACCCATGTTCTGCCCAGCAACAAAATAAGCTGTCTCTGTTAGTACCAAACCCAGGACCCAGCACAGCATAGCCAAAATGATTTACCACTAAGCCACCTCAGATATACCTATCCTTGATGTATTCACAAACATATCCAGCCCAGTCATTCAACAGTACAGAGAATGTATTCCAACATGTAGATGTATGTGTCTGAGTAAATATATTAATGTCTAAACAGGTACAACATATTGATATATGTATATATATATATATATATATATATATATATATATATATATATATATATATATATATATATATATATATATATATATATATAAATATATATATATATATATATATATATTTATGAACATATAAACATGCAAATACCTACATCTATAGATATATATTTCCACAGCTACATGTCTAAATATATATGGCAGGTTTTAATATATGTGTGTATATATATATATATATATATATATATATATATATATATATGTATACATATGGGTTCACTTCAGTTCACTGAACTTTCAATTCACTGACTTTCATTTCACTGACACCATTTCACTGAAATTCATTTCACTGAAACTTCATTTCACTGAAAGTTCATTTCACTGACAAGTATTATTACATAGTAAATGGAATATGCCCCCTTCCCCACTGTAGTGCGACCCTGGAGTTAGAATATATAGTTAGGGGGGTGTGGGGGGTGCAGCCCCCCAGTTACTTTTCTTTTACTAAGCAATATTATATCAAAACGTAAGAATATCATATGAAATGAAGTGGGGGGCTGTGCCCACCACACCCCCCGATGTGGGGAGCTGTGCCCCCCACACCCCCCCAACTATATATTTTAACTCCAGGGTCGCACTACAGTGGGGAAGGGGGAATATTCCATTTTATTGCTAATAATAGTTGTCAGTGAAATTAACTTTCAGTGAAATGAAGTTTCAGTGAAATGAATTTCAGTGAAATGGTGTCAGAGAAATGAAAGTCAGTGAATTGAAAGTTCAGTGAATTGAAGTGAACCCATATATATATATATATATATATATATATATATATATATATATATATATATATGTATGGCAGCAAATATACATATATAGGTATATACGGACATACATCAGTAGATAATGAAGAAATAACAAAACATATATGTCCTCATGCAATGTTAATGGGGTTAATAGGCCCCACACAATATACGTTTGGTACAAATAGGTATGCCCCCCAGCCAAGCACGACCCCCCTGTAATACAGTAGCAAGTGTTGCAGATCCCATAAAAAGGACCAGACACGACATGGCCATCCCTAGGATACATAAACACAGGAACATATATGCAGATACAGGTATAGATATATATATATATATATATATATATATATATATATATATATATATATATATATATATATATATATTTATATATATATATATATATATATACATATATATATATATACACATATCTGTACATATATATATATATAGATATATATGTAACTACACATACGCACACAGAGATTTGTACAGTAATATACATATGTAGTACATACACACAATATGGAGCAGCCAGTATTCCTACAGTCACCACCTTACCAACTGGAAACTGTATGAGCCACTCATACAATTGACATTCATAGCCTGCAACATATACTCACAGAGATATCAAAGGGTATAACACCACACTCAGGTGTGCATAAATGAATGTGAAAGCTTTTTTTGTGTACTTTGACAGTTGTATATGCCATGTAATATAGCTGTTTAGACACTGGCATCCATATGAACAGTGTAATGCAACTGTGAAACAGTTATACTAAGACGGTAGTCTGGAAAGGTTGACATATGTTGCTGTCCAGGCTGATGCCTTCAAGTAGTACATCAGTAATGACAGACTGGGCCACAGCATACCAGACAATCAACAGTACGTAATGCAGATGTATAGGTCAGCAGCCTCTATCTACACTATGTACACAATCCCTAGGGGGTACAGACTCCAGTCGACACAATGTGATGTATCTGTTACATAACAAGGCATACCTGACACCATCACAATCTCACTGACAAACAGAACATCCTCTATGGCAAGAGGCAGTAGGTCTGCATTTACCCATGGTGGAGTGTATGATAAAGTATAACCAGATGCCTTAAGGTGGCTTATCCCATATACCCATACATGTTGTAACAGCCTAGGTTAGTCATGGTGCACCCCCCCCACACTCACTAATACTGGGCCATATACCACTGTTACATACACTGCCTCTGGAGTGCATTAGGGCGCACATATATTGTGTAGGTGAAACCCACACATATATGGCCCCAACCCCCCAGTATGTGTGGGGGACACAACAGCAGTGAGGTGATGGCAGGAATGACAGCATGACATACACACAGCCCACTACATAACCCCTGACAGAATGTCATATGTGCAAATCTCGGTATGTAGGTGGAGGACAGAGGCTGGAACACAGGCAAATATGTGTAAAACTGTTGTCATACAGTAAGCAAGATATGTATATGTGTACATATCTACATGGATATATGTATACTTATATATACATATGTGTTCACCATATGTCCTGCACATGGAGTGGAACCCTACCTCAGCCCCAGTAATCCCAACCTCTCAGTGCAAGGGGATATCACGTATGTAGTGCAGGTATAGTTGTAGACTATTGCTACTGTAATCAGGGTTGTCTTCACAGAAATAATGTGTGTGGGAGGCCGCATTTGCTGTTACCATGTGTGCCATTGGCTACTTACAGACATCCTAAGGTCATCATAGTACAGTACCACTGCTAGCACAGTAACACCCCTGTGGACTACAGCTGCAATATGGCCAATATATGTGGACAGTCTGACACACTCGGGTCAGTCCAGGAGTATACACAGAACCCCTTCATGCAAGACATGTGGACCAGGCCTGTCAATGTGGATGTTAACAGCCATGTGGATGGGTATAGCACGTACATACTGGTATACATTTGCCCCCATAGGTTATGCATTCATACACCCCTGTCTGTCCTGACACCTAATAACCACTGGTACAGAGGTGCCATGGCCACATACTATCCACTAGTTATTGATATACATCTGAACAGCATCCCACTGTATTGTCTGACATACACAACTGTTATGGTGGCCAGGCAGCAGTACATCTGGCAAGTATATGGACATGACATCTCACTGGATAAGTACAGTAAGCTGCTAGGCATGTAACAAAGCACAGTGCAGGCTACAGGCAGACTGACTCAACACTGGGCTACATCCCCTATGTGGGAATACACATGTACCTGCATAGACAGCAGGCTCTACAGGCATGTCACATCAAAGAGTAACAGACACCTGTGTGAAAGTGCATAACCACAACCAATGTGAACACAGCCATAGCCACATATGGTAAGCTAGTGTACTATTACAGTATATGGACTATCTGATGTACACCATCCTAATATGAGCTACTCACACAACAACTCTACATATACTGGACCACTACACAGTGTGGCCCGATGATTGTTTGTGGTTTGGGACATGTGTGCGTTCACACCTACAAACATGTAAGCTGATAGGGTGACTTACAGTGGAGCAGCATGTAACATCAGATAAAACAGGACCAAGAACAATGACATCTGCCACAGTCTCTACACAGGCCAAGGTACACATGCACTATACACACACTGTCGACAGTTACCAGACTTACACATACCTCAGTACTGTACACACAGCCACAGAATGCCCAGGCTATGTCCTCAAATATAACCCCTACTATACATAACATGTGTAGCAGTCTGATATCTCACTGGCTTGTTATCAGATATGCTGTCAATGAATATGGTGTACAGAACATATGCACCCCCTGCTTCATGATATATGTGCAAAGGTTGACAGGGTTGTGACTGGAGGCACAAACACAGGGCCAATATTAACATGTTGCTATGATGACCTCATACATTCCCTGTCATAACAGGGTTTAATGCAACATATGTCCTAAGAGGGATATGACGTCAATACCTCTCCTCGCTGTCACCATCTACTGACTGCAATCCTCACACTACCTTCTGCAGTTGAGAGATAGGTGCTCTGTGGGTAACACAAGGAACACAGGCACCACACACTGGACATTCTGCAGATGAACCTACAGATGGGGATTCCTCATAAACATAGCACTGACATGACAAGTATTAACACATGTAGGACAGCCATATCCACATACACCGTTAAATCAGTATTACCCCAACTGCAGTATAACAGCACCTACAGTCTGTAGTCAGGTCCGGCACATCCCCCTCCTGTGTGTTGGCCTGTTTTCACAGTGTATGTTGTCAGAGGTAAGTCCTGAATCCATCTGTAATGCTGTTTGCCAAGCAACAGATTTAGTTCCTGCTCACAGTGAATGAAAAGGCCCAACACCAACATGATGTTCCTAGATATTGCAGTGTGTTTCCATGCAATTGGCTATGGGAATGTTACCACAGCTGTTCCACATGCAATCAGCTAGAGGAGGGCTGTAATCCATGCAGAGGCCATCAGCTGATCATGAGCATCACTGACAATACACATGCCACTGCCTAAGCAAAGCAGGTGTAAGTCTCCACATCCACCAGGGAGAGAGTGAGAGAGGCAGACAGAGGCAAAGATAAGTCAGGGTGGGTTGGGAAAAGTAAAAGATAAGCATGCCTGTGTCACACACCTACCAGTTCAGGGTATCAAACCCGTGACTGACTATGTACTGATATCACATCTGTTGTCCCTGCATGGTGGATACTTTGAATTATGCTAGGGGCACCATATAAGAAAGTTTAAAAACACACTCACCATGGGGCCCAGTTGTTACACACTCACAACCACCTCCACACAGGACATGAATGACAAACATCAACACATTAAGACACACACACCTGGGATTAGAACCCCTACCTAACTAGTTATTACACTACAGCACTATGCCATTATAGAACACAGATATTAGGTGAGTATTTTTCCCAAAAGGTTTATTTCACAGTGAGTGACATCAGCAGGACTGCCAAAGTAGGGCAAATAAATTGTAGTGAGTGGGACTAGCCATGCATGCATTGCTGTCTACACAGGCATAGGAACAGACACACAAGCAACCACAACTCCCATGTGTGAGAATAGAACTCATACCAGAGTTCTATATCACACTACAACATTACGCTGTTCTAGCACGTACCACAGAGACTACTGGAATACTCCTTCCACAAAGGTGTACTTCACAGTGATTGACATCAGCAGGATTGCCAGAGTAGGGCATTTTAATTGTATTGAGTGTGACTAACCTATATTGACCTAATTAGTCTGTATGCATTAACCTCTGTTCTGGCCAGAACAAAAATAACCTGCCTTTGCAGGTCATGCACCCAGGACCCTGTACACTATAGTCACAGTAACTAACCACTAAGCCATCACAACAGTACATGGGACTGCAGATCCACCAAAGTAATCCCACCATAGGCAATCAAACTGAACATGTGAAAGGAATGTATATACAGTTGCCCATAAAAGACCTCTCCAAGACCAACTTCTTGCTACTCAAGGCAGAAGTGACAATGTTTGTGACACCCATGGAGACAGGACCTGAGAGTTCAACTGATGAATCCTGGACTAAGGCACTGTATGAGCACAGCCACTTGTGCATGATTCCTGACATCCCACATAGAACCATGACGCTCACCTCCCAAATAAGCAAGCCAGTCTGGTAATCTCATGCCATTAACAGAGTATACAACAGACGGTAGACACTGTTGAAGAAAAAAGGGTAATCCAATGATGCAAACAACTCCCTTATCAGCCCCTGTAAGACATTGCGATCCCTCATCCCTCATGGAATCCTCTAAAACAGGTTATGTAACTAACATCGACACAGATTCCACAGACAACCACACAGCATTCTATAGTTTGTCCGAATTCTAACTGCCAATGCTCAGAAGTGTTCTGAGCTGCAACAGAATGGAATTACATAGAATGCTCCCACGGAATGTGCCAATATACTGGCAAATTGACTTAGTGCCGCATTCACCCCCTCTCACCCCCAAAAGTGCCCATGTCAATATATGAAAAGGGTTCCATTGCCCAGTAATCATGGCCACACAGGCAGAAAATACACTACCCACAACTAAGAATACAGCATCCATGGGATTGGATGACATCCTGTGCTGTGTACTACATGAACTACAAAAATGGAATGGCAACTCACCTAACTGTAATGTGTAATCATAGCCTTGCATCAGGCCTGGTGCCCACTGAGTGGCGTACAGCTGCAGTTATCCCACTTCACAAGGGGGGATCCACCTGTGATCCCTGGAACTACTGTCACATCAGTCTGACATGCCTGATTTGCATGGCCATGGAATGCATTATCAGGGATGTTTTGAATGCAGACACTGGCAACCCTCAAACACTGGACCCCACACAGATTGGGGTCATGGACGGCCAGTCTTGTCTCCTGAAACTGATTGACTGCTTTGACTCTGTCTGCATAGCTGTTGAAGAGGGTAAGGCAGTCCACAAAGCCTATGTGGATCTCGCCAAAACCTTCAACACCATCCCCCAGTCTGGAAACATAGATTAACATACTAATCCAGCCATACATCCCTATGCCACTTGATGGTTTGCCACATAGCTTACTAACAGAACCCATACTGTAGGTGTAACTGTCTCCAAATCCCCCCAGACATGTGACAAATGGAGTACCTCAGGGTTCAGTCCTGGGACCACTGTTATTTGGCATCTACATCTCTGAAGTACAGGCCAACAGTACAGGACCCTGGCTAACAAATGTAATAGATAACTGCAAAATGGGAGTCATTATGAGCCTGACTGTACTGCATGATATGTTACTGATACCAGCCTGACATCGTACAGGTGTGATGGAGTACTGTTAAAATCTTGTGCCCTTGCCACGTAATGTCCTGGTTATGAAATCTGCAACAGTTGGTAGTGTATTGCAGGGCAGACTTGTTTGGCTGTGGGGGGGAGAATGCCTATTCGTGCATGACGTATGTTGTTTATGCCTGTCAAACCCATTAATGGTGCATGTGGACATATATGTTTCTGCTATGTTCCCACTTTATCTACAGATGTATGTCTGTATATACCTATATAGATATAAATCTCTGCTTACTTATATATATATATATATATATATATATATATATATATATATATATATATATATATTTACATATATCAATATGTTGTATCTTTTTAGACATTAATATAGTTTCCCACACACATACATCTACATGTTGGAATACATTCTCTGTATTGTTGAATGACTGGGCTGGATGACATGTTTGTGAATACAGCAGGGTTATGTATATCTGAGATGGCTTAGAGGTAAATCACTTTGGCTATGGTGTGCATGGTCCTGCATTTGAGCCTAGCAGAGGTTGTTCATTTTGTTGCTAGGCAGAACAAGGGTCAACGGATAGAGAGTGATTAAGGCACTTTAAAGCAGTTGTATGCGGGTTTGCACAGGTTTGCGCGGAGGTAAACACTGCTAATGTCTGGTTACAATTTCTTATACTCAGTAGGCTGCTGAATTGCTTAACCTAAGTAGGCATTGCTTAGCTCCATGCAAACTCACACAAACTTCCTTACAACTGCTTTAAAGTGCCTTAATCACTGTGTATCCAACGGGCGTGTTCTGCCCAGCAACAAAATAAACAGCTCTTGCAAGGACCCTGCACACTATAGACAAAGTGATTTACCACTAAGCCATGATGCTTTAAAGAAATTTGATGTTTTCAGAAACATATCATCCAGTCCTGTCATGCAATAGTACAGAGAACGTATACCAACATCTAGATGTATGTGTGTACCTATATTAATATCTAAACAGATGCAACATATCTAGATATATAGATATATCAATATATATATATATATATATATATATATATATATATATATATATTAATTTCAAGAACTGTATGCATATATATCAATATATATATATATATATATATATATATATATATATATATATATGCACATATATACATGTATATGCCTAAATCGACACATATATGTCTACATATACACAAGCATGTTACATATGTGTACACAGATATATATCTATGTAGGTGTATATGGACATAGTTTTATATATATATATATATATATATATATATATATATATATATATATATATATATATATATATATATATATATATATATATATCTACATATATATATATATATGTATTAGCAGATATATAAATCTATATAGGTGTATATGGCCATACATCTGTAGATAGTAATGACAGATTAACAGATACACATATGTCCACATGCACCGTTAATGGGGTTGAGAGGCCCCACACACTATACGTCTTGTATGAATAAGCATTCCCCCCACAGCCAAACACATGGCTGGCCTTGATGTCACATGTATGGGTATGGCTTTGCACCCCAGCCTCTCAGCTAATTTACATCTGTTATCCCTGTATGGTTGACATTGTGATATATAGTAGAGCCACCATAAAAATAATAAGCAAAACCCCTCCACATTGCCCACCACCTCTGCAAAGGATCTGAGTTACAAACACACCTGTCTTGTCTAGTAGTTGAACCCCTACCTAACTAATTTATTACACTGCAGCACTATGCAGTTATAGTATGCACCATGGACATTACTGAAGTACTTCTTCACCAAAGGTGTATTTCACATTGAATGACATCAGCAGGATTATGAAAGAAGGCCATTTTAACTGTACTGCGAGTGACTAGCCTTAAATGCATTGCTCCCTACACAGACAGTGAGACACACACAAAACAACCACAACTGATGTGTGGGTATTGAACCCCTGACCAAGGCCTATATTACACTGCAGCATGGAGTAGTTATTGGTCACACCACTGGGATTACTACACACCTTTTTCCACAAAAATGAATGACATCAGCAGGCTTGCCAAAGTAGGGCATTTGAAATGTACTGCGAGTGAGTAGCCTATGATGCATTCCTCCATACACAGACATTGGAACACACACAAAACATCCAGAACTGCCATGGATGGAAATGGAACCCTACCATAGTTCTATATCACACTACAGCAGTACGCAGTTACAGGATGCGCTACAGAGATTACTGAGCTACAGCCTTCCCAGAGGTGTATTTCTAGGTGGGTGACATCAGCAGCTTTGCCAAAGCTGAGTATAGGAATCCTAAGTAGTGTGAATACCCTAAAAAGCATTGTTCTCTATTCACTCAAAGACAGACGGAGACACAATGACACACATATTCCTACACACAGTTGTTAAGTCTGGGGTTAGAACACTGACCTAACTACTTTATCACACTATAGTAATACACAGTTACAGGATGCGCTAAGGAGATTACTGGGCTATGAATTTCCCAGAGGTGTATTTCTAGGTGAGTGACACCAGCAGCCTTGCCACAGTTGAGTATATGTATTCTATGGGGTGTGAGTGGCTAAAAAGCATGGCTCTCTCCTCAGTCATCCACAGACACACACACAAGCACACAGTTGCCAGGTCTGGGGTTAGAACACCTACCTTACTACTTTATCACACTACAGCAGTATGCAGTTACAGGACACGCTACAGAAATTACTGGCTTATCAATTTCCTAGAGGTGTATTTCTAGGTGAGTGACATCAGCACCCTTGCCAAAGTTGAGTATGTGTATTGTATGGGGTGTGAGTGGGCTAAAAAGCATTGTTCTCTATTCAGTTAGACACACACACAAGCACACAGTTGCCAGGTCTGGGGTTATAATACCTACTTAATTACTTTATCACACTACAGCAGTAAGCAGTTACAGGATGCGCTACGGAGATTACTGGGCTATGAATTCCCCAGAGGTGTATTTTTAGGTGAGTGACATCAGCAGCTTTGCCAAAGTTGTGTATATGAACTGTACAGAGTGTGAGTAGCCTAAAAAACATTTCTCTCTACACAGTCAGAGACCGAGAGACATGCACACAAACACACACTCACACAGTTGGCAAGTCTGGGGTCAGGACTACTACCTAATTAGTTTATCAGCAGTACACAATTACAGGATGCGCCATGGGAATTACTGAGCTACAGCTCTCCCAAAGATGTATTTCACATTGGATGACCTCGGAAGGCTTGTCATGATACTGCTATGGGGAGGGCGTTGTGTGCATGGGCTGTAACCCATTCATGTAAGGGTTGACATGCACATGCGGGCACACACTAGGTCATATGCCACAGGTATGTGTATACAGCTACTAGGTGACTACTTCCTTGTACATTCATGTTGCACAGCTGGCACGTGCAACACACCATCATGCTGACAGATACTGGTGGCTAGTATCTGCATTGAGTGACGCCTGCACCTCATGTGTTTGGGGTCCTTTGGCTGTGTGCTGGGTGGGACAGGTCCAGATGGCTCCTTGTCACAGTCACTCTCTTCAACACATCTATGTCCATCTACCTTTGGCTTATTATAGTGTGTTGTCCTCACATATGTGTCTGTATTCCTATCCACTGTGTGTGAAAGGCAGGAGTGGTGCATACTGACATGTGTCTGCACTAAGAACTGCAACTGCCACATATGTCTGGTCCACTGGTGTTTGCTTGTTTGCTGACATGGCCTTCATGTGTTGTGTGAGCATGCCCAGTATGGCCTTTCAGTATATTGTTGACTGACATTGCCTTCATTCTTCTAAGTGTTTGAGCATGCTCAGTATGGCCATCTATATTGCATGTGTGGATCAAGTCAAGGTAGTTTGTACTGCGGTGCTGACCTTTGTGTTGTGCACCGACAGGTAGCATGCTGTATCTGCAGGGTATACATCAGTCATTTGGCATTGACTGTTGCTACATTTCTGCATAGCGAAGGGGGGCACCGGTCTGTTTTTACATTTCTACACAAGGGTGGGGGGGGCACACCTGACTGTTACTATAAGTGTGCATAGGATGGTGCGGCACACCTTACACTTTTACACATTTGCTAGGACTGTACTGGTATGTCGGGTACACCATTTCAGTCTGTAGTCTTACCTATCGTGCTGGCTAGAGGCATACCAGTGTACTACAGATCGTAGCTTTAACTACCTACATATTAGTTTCTGCCTTTCTAGCCTTCACAACTTACATCCAACTGGCTGGCCTGCTGTAGTCTGTCTGTCTGTGTAGGCCTGGGGTAGGAGTTGCCCATGGGGCTCATTCAGAGGCCATAGTACAGCATTTCTTTGTGTTTGTCTACACCTATCCTACTGGCTGTGACTTTTGTTGGGTATGTGCCCCCCCAACTGGCATGTGTGAGTCACTTACCTTGTGGTGTCCCAGTATTGATGGTGGTGATGCAGGGCTGTCTATATCAGATGCACATAGTACACTCCCTATACATGGTTGAGCACAGGTAGTGTCATGTTTGGCATCCCTTTTAATGTATGTGCGAGTCGGAGAGAGGTGTCATTCCCTGGGTCCCTACTGTGTCAGTGAATGTGTTATGCGTTGCCTCTTTGCCAAAGCTAGGGCATGCTGGGCACTCCTCCTTCTGCCTACTGGGACAGGCTCAGGTTGTTTTTCCTCTGAGTCACTCTGCACCTGTGCAGGCCTTGGGGGGCTGTGTGGCCTTGCCCCATGCTGTTCCTGCTGCAGCTGTTTCCACAGGATCATATTGTGTAGCATGGTACATACAAGGACAATTTGGGTACATGTAGTTGGTGAGTACTGCAAGGCTTCACCGGATGTGTCCAGGCACCAGAACTGTGACTTGAGCATCCCAAACACACGTTCTATTATGATTCGTGTCTGTGCATGTGCCTCATTATGGAGTTCTTGTTTGGGTATGTGTGCATTTCTGATGGGTGTCATCAGCCATGGCTCCAGTGCGTATCCAGCATCCCCCACTAGGTGACCGTGTGGGATGCCCCCAATGACAAATGTCTGGTACAGTTGCGTCAGATGCCAGATGTGGGAATCGTGGTAGCTTCCAGGGCAGCCAGCACAGATATTCATTATTATGCCCTGGGCATCACACACGACCTGGCAGTTGATGGAGGGGAAGCCCTTGCGGTTGATGTAGAACCTACCACGCTCACCTGGTGGTGCTTTAATGCATATGCGCGTGCAGTCTATTGCACCCACTACCTCAGGGTATTCTGCTATTTGGTGGAAGAGCTGCATATTGTTGGCCAACGCCTCATGAGTAATGGGGAAATATACATGCTCACCGACATGTGCTGACATGGCATCCAGGAACTGGTGGAGTACCCTGGATGCTGATGCCTGTGAAATCCCCATCATATCCCCAGTTGGCCTTTGGAAGGTACCTGTAGCTTGTATTCTTAGGCCTACACATACCTTGATATCCACTGGGATGGGTTTCCCTCTGTTAGTTCTGTGTGTGAGGCGTGACTGGCACAGCTCAACAATTTGCTGTAGGAGGCCCCTGTCCACCCTATAGAGCTCCACTATCTCCAGCTCATGTAGCCCTTGGTAGGTTACCCTGGGTCTGTACACTCTTCTCCGTCTCCTCACTGTGGGTTTCTCAGCAGCATTCACCTCCTCACCACCCTCAGCCTCTTGCACATGTCGGTTTATGATAGCAAAAGCAGCCCCTAACATTTTTTTCTCTTGCTTTCATTTTGTAATATTTCCCCATCTGTATACACCGGTGGTGCAGAATTTTTGGGAAAAACAAGGGGGAAAGGTGTTTGCATAGTTTATTGTGGTGTGCTGGGCTGGGCTGGTATGCTGCCTGTGTGATTGGCTGATTCTAATACATTTCACCTGTCAGCTAAGTTAGTTCTCCTTGATTACCTTCCTACTGCCATTTTCCCTCCCCATTGCCTCCCTGTTTTAGCCCGTGTGCGCTCCACATAAACAGAGTGCTCAAATGTGAACATTGCTGTTATTTCCTGGTTTAACTTCCTTTTTCTTCCTGTACAACCCAGTGCATGGCGCACACACCTGCTTACACTTTGTAAAGAATGCTAGACAGGTTTAGACACACCCCTAGCTTAGCTGTGCTAAACTAGGAGCAATCCCGAGCCATAGGTCTCCAACCCTCTTACAATATGCCTGACACACACCCCATATGATGTCACCTATATCCTTGTCTTGCACCCAGCTATTTATACTCTTACACTCTTGGGACCTGCCTCACACCCTGGGATAATCTGGGATTCACTAACCTTTCACTCATTTGCATAGGATTGCCTGCTAATGCATAGTTACATGTCCCACACTGATCCTCCCCCTTAGCAACCACTACTCACTGGCCAGGTTGTCTTTTTCCTGACATTGACTGCATGGCAGAATACTGATTTTTGTTAGAATGCTCATTTTCAGCTTATTTTATTATTTTCCCCCGATCCCATTTGCCCGCCACTGCCCTATGCTTAAACAGCTGAGATTGGCGAAAAAAAAAAAAAAGTTGATTTTTCTATTTGTTTTAGCAGTTTGCAATGCCAATGGCCTTATACTTGGCCATTGGCATGCTTCCTCAATGATATGCAGCCTTTATTTGGAGCTGTCATAGCTCCATTTTGTAGATTGCAGAAATGTACTCGGTTACTAACCGAGTACATTTCTGCACACTGCACTCATCCTGCACAGACAGCTGCCAGCTTCCTGGATCACATATTACTCTCATTTGCATGGTTTTCACTTGCAATTGATGGTAATTTGCATACAGGAGCTCAGTCCGTGCAGGATTAGTCTAAGAGCTCACATGCACATCCCGGGAGCTCATTCCTGGATCACATGTCAGCCATATTGCTGAAAATAGCTCTTAGACTAGTCCTGCACATTCTACAGGGCTTTGTAAATCTGGGGGGTTGTCTGTCTTTCACTTGTTTACAAATAACATCTGTGTCAGTATGGTTGGTGATGTAAAATGCTTGCAACTAGGATTGTGTCAGTGTGGTTTGTTTTCATTTATATAAATGTATGATTGCATATGTCATAAGTGATGGTTTAATAAAGATGTTTCTTGTTTAAAAAAATATAATTTGTTAATGCAGTTTGATTACTTTTGTATAAATGTGAAATTGTCTATGTCACAAGTGATAATTCAATAAAGGTGTATTTAAAAAAAAAACCTCTTTCATGATAGGAAAGAAAAGGGTCTATATCACACAACCGAAATGTAATGTACTTGAGTGCCATAACATCGACACATATTACGCAAAGAATAAGAAAGCCAAAACACCTAAATGATGAAATTCATCATATCGACTTACCATGGTTGGCCAAGGAAATGTAATTCCATTCATGGTGGCAAACCATGGTAAGTCGATATGATGAATTTCTTATACTTTGCGTAATATGTGTCGATGTAATGGTACTCGGGTATATCACATTTCAATTGCATGATATAGACCCAAAGAAAATATCACCTACTGAAGGGATAGTCCCAAAGACAACACATTTGTCTGAGTTAAGACACATCCGTTAACTGAAAGGTGAGCGTGAACACAGATTACTAAGAAATCAAGTTTGGCACAATGGACACTGACTTACAGAAATGTGAATTGTAGTTTCAGAAGTGGCTGCATGAGGTTACAGAAATTTGATGGGCTCACTTTGTGAGTAAGCCAGTCTGTTAAGTGCATTTGCATCACTAAATCTTTGATAATGTTTTGTAGATGCATTTTGAATTTATATCCACACATGAAGATTGTACAGAGTGAAAACTTTCTACCTCTACTCTAATCTACATTTGTAAAGGTTTCAAACAACACAGCCCTTGACCATTTTGCTTTGGTACAGTCTAACTCTCGTTCTTCTCCCATCTTGTGTACAAGTCACTAATGCTATAGCAGCTGTAGTGACATTTGGTTTACAGGACAGCAGCAGGCTAATGAAGTAGTGGTCACAATAGCTAAGGGTCAAACTTTTAAAAAATCATAATTTAAAGGGGGCCACACTGAATTCCTTGGCACTCTATTATTTCAATGTAACAATCAATACATTCAGGAAAATATGGGGTTGGTACATGACTTCTCTCAATAACATAATGGCAATGTCAGTACATGACGTTTTAAAAGTCCACACTCATTGTAACCTGAGCTCCAGGAAGTCAGAAGTCTCTCTGACAGATGACAGAGCAACAGAGTAATTGGGCAAAGAGACTGCAATAGGGAAAGAGATGGACTGTGGCAGTAATTGTTTTTTTTTTTTTTTTTTTTTTTTCTGAACCCAGCCCATCAGCCAGCACTAAGCCCTAGACAACTGCCTTATAATGGATTTGGCCATGGTTAAAAGACAGAAGTGGCTTATTTTTGCAGTGACTTCATCACTGTCATAATTTTTCTTAATTTTTAAAGCAACTGCTGTGGTGAGGGTCTCAGTGGTATCTATCTCAGCAGGATAGAATATACTTCCTTCTCTCCAGCAACAATCTGCAGCATATCCTGGAAGTCCCAGTTTATCCCCAGGGTAAAAGAGATTCACTGTCTTTGAAACATATCCTGAATATGCCTGTGAGACTGATTCTAGTTGACATTGCCTAGAATATTTTCCATGAGAGGTAGCCAGATGGCATCCTTACAGAATTTCAGTAAAACTGCAACTAATCTGTGTCAACATGAGTAAGCTGTGGCTATATCAAAAACAAAATAATTCACTTTACATAAGCACCCTTTTGTGACAATTATCGGTGGACTTATAATACCTTACGGTGGGTACTAATAAAGCTCAAGTAGCAGAAAAAAAAGATAACCTTTGACCAGGGGTCGAGGGTAATAACCGTCACTGTCTGAGCTTATAAACACATTTGGTTGGTTGTAATTAGGGGAATAAGTATGATTTTTTAAATCACAGCCTTTAGGTGTATAAAATACCATTCAGAGTCTTGGAAATGATTCAGAGTTTAGGAGCAAGACAGTTACAGTTACAGTTCTCAAAGGCTAGTTAACTACTTACAACTGAGGTCTTACAGGAACTGTTGTGTACTCTTTGAAGTTGAAGCAGTGGGTTTTTCATCAATCTCAGTAAACTTAATGTTCCATGCAGGTCAATCCAGTAGGTATTTTGTAACAAAATCACCATAAGCCATCTAGTTGGTACTAAAAGGTGTCTAGTTGGTACTAGGCTTTATTTTCCTTCTTCAGCACTACAGATGAGCACTGTGAGGTACTAGATGGTTTTTAGTACCAGCTAGATGGCTTATGGTGAATAAAATGTGTTTATAAGCTCAGACAGCAAGCTGTGGCTGTACTTTGAAGCCCACCAAAATGTTTTATTTATTTATTTAACATTTGTTTACCAGGAGTGTCCGACTGGGCCAGAGGCCCATTTTCAGCGGAGGTCCAGGGAGAAAAGCTTCACATACAATGTATCAGAAAAAACATGAATGTTACAAGATAATTAGAGCTCCATTATAGTTACAAAAATTTACAAATCCATCAGAGTACAAAATTATACATTGCTGTTATAAGGATAATAATAATAATAATACACATATGTAGAAAACAAGATGCTAGATTTTCTAAACAGTGCCAACGAAAACACAAACGATGCAATGATTGTCAAATTATTACTGTAGAGTGATAAAGAACAGTGAGTATCTAGGAGCAAGGGGTATTTGAGTAGGGCATTACAGAATATAAGTGTACAAAGATCTGAGGATCCTAGTGTATAGGTAGTAGATAGAGTGTATTATTTTTGAGCCATACTTGGAGGGTAAGAGGTAGGGAAAGCATTATTACCTTGTAGAAGTACAAGAGCAGAGCCATTTGTTTCTGAAGTGATCCATGAGGAGAAGTTTGAAATTCTTTAAGGTGTTTGAGCTAACAATTTGTTGAAGAATTATGTTCCAGATTGTTCATATATTATGTGAATATAGTGACTCACCTGAGGAATTATTTGTCTTAGTGACTTGCAGTAGTAGTTTTTCAGAGGATCTTAGAGCTCTATTGCTACGATATGGCTGTACTAGGTTTTGGAGGGATGTGCAGTTTTCGGGTTGAGATATAACAGAGTTGGAAAAGGTTTGTTGGTTTGTGTACAGTAGGTGGGGAAGTTCAATCCAGTTTAGCTCTTGTAGTGCAGTGCAGTAATGTATTCTACTGGGAAGATTAAGAGCAAATCTAGCTATTTTATTATAACAGGCCTCCAGTTTGGTTAATTCTGATTTTCTAAGGTTTATAAGTATAGGTGAGGCATACAAGAGGGTAGAAACAAGGTGTGTTCTGGCTATGGCTTGCCTGATGGTGTTGGTGAAGAATTGTTTGGCTCTATAGAGGCAACCAAGTTTAATGTGGACCTTTTTTAAGGTTACAGCCAAGTGTGTATCAAATTTTAGTGAGTTATCAGTTGTGACCCCTAGAGGTTTTATGCACTTTACAGGTATTATTTTGGTATTATTTGAGGACTAGATAGCAAATAGTGGTTGACTTCCTTGGTTTGAGCTTTTTGTAAAGATTATAAGCTTTGTTTTATTTTAGTTGAGTATTAGTTGATTGAGAGAGATTTCTCGATGCCTAGAAATACACTTTGTGTTGTTTCAAGGGGCTTTGGGTGGGAAGGGGCTGAACATATGAGGGAGGAATCCTCTGCATATTGAATAATTGTAACATTATTTGTAGTAGTGCATGGTTTGTTAGTGAATATAGACAAAAGTAATGGATCGAGGATAGACCCTTTTGGGACACCTATATTGGCAGGAAGTAGGGGGAGAGTGTGTTTGACCACTTGACTGCTTTTTGGCAATCAGTAATGTAGCTATAGAACCAAATTAGGACTGGTTGGGATAGATTTAGCATGGCTAGTTTGAATAGTAGCATTTGGTGTGATACTGTGTCAAATGCTTTGGATGTGTCAAGGAAAATGGCTGAAAAGAACTGATCACTGTTTCTAAGTTGGTTGATGGTACTAGTGAAGCTATTTAATGCTGTTGTAGTGCTGTCCTTTGGTCAAAAGCCATGTTGTGTCTTAGAGAGGAGGTTGTTTAGTAAATAGTCTAAGAGTTATTTGTTTATACATTTCTCAAGGATTTTGGCTAGAGGAATTATTGCAATTGGTCTGAAATTGAAGAGGTCAGTTGAGGGTCTGCCTTTGTGTAATGGGATAATATATGAGGTTTTCCATAATCCAGGGGCATATTGTTTAATGATGGAACAATTAATCAGAACGGTAATGGGATATACGATGGTATTTGTTGCAATGTTGAGGTATTTCTTTGGGAGATGGTCAACAGCAAGAGATGTGGGTTAACTCCTTTAAGCCTAGAATGCCTTTTTTGTATACTTCCAGTTCATACCCATACCTGCTTATGGCATCCAGAACTTGTTGGGGTCTGTCTTTTTTAACTATGTGACTTACCAGCTAACAATAGGTGTTATTAGAAAGAGCAAGGAGTTATTAACAAAATGACATTAAGATTGTTAGTCTAGGATGTCCTGCAGTAGATAAATTAGTCTTTGTTTGCCACTTATTATTCATATTTTCATGTTTATGTTCATATTTTCATAACTGACAGGCCTACATTTTATTGAGGTCTATGTTCTGAGATACCAATGTGGGAAACAGGACAATTCGCTGAATATGCTGGTTTATATCACATTATACTGGAAATATTGCTAGCTGTTTGTTAGTAATTTTGAAAATAAACAATATTTCCATGTATATTTATTACGTCAAAACCCAAGTGACTTTCAAACTGTTTCATACTATTAGGCGATGCCTTAGATGTTGTTGAAAAAAAACTGCCTTTAATGCTTGCATTGTAAGTTGCAAATCTTGAGAGATACCCGTTATTAATTGTATTGCTAATTATGCAATTAAATACATGTTTTTATAGTTCTGTAAATATCTCAGTAAACATGCACTTACAGAGGAATTTATGGTTGTCACATGAAAGCTTATGTTTGATTAACAAAAATGTTATAGCGATATATCTTTAGGTTGTTCAATTTTTAAGATATGAAAATGTGTTTGTGAAAGTTTAGAAAAAATATAATATGGTGTCTGTGTGCATTACAATATAGTACAGTATTTATGGAAAAGACAATGAATGTACTGACTGTTATCACTATAAAGAACACTTCTTACTGATAGCATTGCTGTTTGTACAGTTGTTCACAAATAATTACATTTATCTTAAGCTTTTTATGTTGCTTTTTCAGAAAATGCTCTGGAATGTAAGATGCGTGTAGGCTGTTAAAGGTGTGACTTTCCACACCTCACATATGTTAATGAGCTAGGCTTCTCACTACTTCACAGAAAAGGAACTCAACTACTTTATGAGGATTCTATGACTTATATCTGTAATATTATTTTTTAGTCAGCAGCCAAATTTCATGACTGTAGGTGAGAGAAAGAACAAAGACTGACCAGTAAAGTGACATTTGGCTCTCATATCACCACCATTGGCCACTACAACATTGGTAGTGCTGCCTCCACTGCCTAAATCTATAGATTAGACTCCCAAATCACCCTGCACTCAATCAGAAACAAGACCCTAAGAAACATATACGCTTCCACTTGGTCTGGCTGCTCCTCTTCTCAGATGGAAAGAGCAATTCACTCTGTTTTGATCTTCAGTTTGGAGGTACTTGGTTCCATCCTACCTGCTTTACACTAAGAAATGGTTCAGTCCAGTTCAAACCAGAGATCACAAACATTTGTGGCTCAGAGGGTAATATTATTTGTGAGCAACATTCAGCCTTCACATCTGTAAGCTTGATACTCATTTACATAACTATTTGAAAATGCAATACATCTAATAACAAACATGTTTTGGAAGTGGCACATAAAAATGTTCTTTAAGGAAGTAAAGAGCAACATCAGCCAACACAAAAGGACAATCTCCAGTAAAAAACTTTTATTAGAAATATTTTTAAAGCTCAGACTCTTTCTAATGAGTGAAAAAGGCCTGTGATAATCAATTTCTCTGGAAGTCTCTACAGAGGATTAAGGAGCTGTTAATGAGTTGTTCCTTGTGTTACAGTGGTCCAGGTTTTGACTCCTTCAATCTCTATTGCGTACCTGTGTGACTCTGAGCAAGTCACTTAACCAGACACTGCTCCTGGGTTGAGTTTGAAAAAAGGTCTACGGAGATCTGTGTTGTACCTCAGTAAACAAATACAAATAAAATAAAAAATAAAATAAGTATTAAGAAGTCATGTCACTATGGAGAGATTCAAATGAAGATCTATACTAAATTGACCCTTGTGCCTGCCTACTAAACAACATGTTCTATCCAATCGCCAAACTATCACCTGTAACATTTCAGCTGCCGAGGTGAGGATCAATAGTCCACTCACCATTGGTAATGTTACGGCTGCTAGGACAAGATCCAGTCAGTGAGTCAGCCATCACCCATGCAGTCATGACCTCATCCTTTGTAATGTTATGGGTGCTAGGACAAGATCCAATCAGTGAGTCAGCCATCACCCATGTAGTCATTAACTCATTATTTGTGATGTTATGGGTGCTAGGACAAGATTCAATCAGTGAGTCAGCCATCACCCATGCAGTCATGAACAGTGAAAATATTTTCATTCTACAGGTCCCTAACTCTACAGCTACACTGCCCTTCTATCTCCTGAAGCAACAATCACAATTTCAGACCCATTTGGTTTTGCAAGTCCTTTCAGTCACATGTTATTTTGACTACAGTGTATAACAATCCATATGTATGGCTGTCCCAGTGTATCCTGGGATATTCACCTAGCCTCTGCTATGAGCCAGTAGTACTAAAGAACAAGTAGTCTTCACTCCTGCCTAGGATGTACCAGTATACAGTGGATGTTGACTCACTCCTTCCCTAATTGAGACTATAGCATCCAGAATCATTATTCAGTGTTGGGTTATGTGGATCACAGTCACAGAAACGTCACTTTGCAACAAAAGGCTACACATGGCCTTCTTTTCCCCCTAGATGGGTGGCCATAGTCATCTTGTCTTTGGCATAATTTTAGCATAAGAGACAATGTACTACATAAAGAAGGACACTTCATCTTTCCTCTGAACAATGCTGAAAAAATAATGTGAAAGAAATTATAATTGCATATAACAAACATGAGTACATTGTAACCTAGAACTGCTCATGTTTTTTGTAACTTACAGAGTTACAGACCAACTTTGCATTATTACAGAATTTGAAACTATAGGGTTTGAATAATTCAGTACCTTGATGTGTGTCCAGTAAAGTTAAAAGTGCACTGCATTTAAAATACATTATTTAATATTTGGTGACAGACTTTAAAATGTTTAACTATCATAGCCTGAAAAATTTTCAAATAAAACTGTACATTTATATTATGTGCATGTATACTAAATGCTATTGCAAATATATTTTACTTTTAAAGATATTTTATATAATGCATATGAACCCACTTTACTTTATTGCTGTAGCACAGTTAGAGAGTGCATTGGAGACAATTAATCAAAAGTTAAAAGTGCAGAGAAAGTATTTTAAAATGTTTCTATACCAAGTGTAGAATTTGTAGACTATACAATTCTCATTTAAAAGTGTGGCGAAAGTCCCTGGGATTCATGAAGCTCGGCGCAAGGACGGTTTTAGCCTTGCGCCGAGCATCCTCATTACAGATGGTGCAGCAGCGCCATATGAATATTTATGAGGGTGCGCTGCCGCACCCTCGACGTGCACAGAAAACATGTGAAGTGCAGGGGGCATGTTTAAGTGCTCTACGGAGACGGAAACATGGCCCCACAGTTGCACAACCTACTATGCTTACTATTAGAGCCCGCCTTTAATAGTAAGTAATTAATTCAGTGTCCGTGGATACTGAAATGTATGCTAAGCATACAAGAGTGTCCATGAACACTGAAATAAAATCAAAGTAGTAAACACACAGGCACGTAGTGGAATGTTGAGCCCCGTCCCTAGAACATTCACAATTAGATTCCCTGTGCCCTTATTTTACATTTGTATTGCTTCAATAATGAAAGTGTAAGCGAAGCGCAGCGTGTTTGCGCGTCGCTGCCCTCTGCTTAGCAAAGCTTACACATCAAAATCATCCAAACAGAGAAAAACATGCGGAATCAACGTAAACGTCAATAATGCAGTGGTTAGAGCATCCGCCTAATGAACAGGCATGCACGGTTTGAGCCCAACTATAGCACATATCATTTTCCATGTGGAATGTAGTTTTGCTGTATAACCTACATAATAACATGTAAATGTGAACTGGAGTACCGCATGAAATGTTTAACTAATGTCATTCAATCAACGTGGTAGTGTCATAATGAATAAGA
Organism: Protopterus annectens; assembly: GCF_019279795.1. Lineage (NCBI taxonomy): Eukaryota > Metazoa > Chordata > Ceratodontiformes > Protopteridae > Protopterus > Protopterus annectens. The sequence goes on along the minus strand of NC_056734.1, from coordinate 729,987,081 downwards.
CACTGGAAAGCAGGTGTAAGCACAAATAAGCAGTAGTAAACATATATAAGTACCAGTAAGCAAGTCTGAGTGCGCTTGTGTGGGTGTAAGCAGTGCCCATCATAGGAAATGTATATAATTATGTAGATGTATGTGCATGTGTATGTACAGATATATCAAATATATATATATATATATATATATATATATATATATATATATATATATATATATATATATATATATATATATATATATATATATATATATATATATAATGAACGTTGTAACAATAAAGCATACAAAAAGAATGAGAAGGGAATCAACAGCAACTCCAGTATTATTTATTGCTGTCTGTGTATGTCATACCCAGCTGGGCAGGGGTGAGCAGAGCACTGCTACTCACACCACAGGTAGGATACTACCAGTGTGAGTAACATTGCCAATCTGCTAAGTCTACTTTACAAACAATTACAGGGTAGTCCCTGATGGGACTACCCAAAAATTGCTAGGATGGTTGGACCTCCGACCATTACACAAGCAACGGCAGGTATGTTCAAGGATTAAATGGTGGGAGAACCTGATAATACATGGGTTGGGACAACATACGTGTAGGGCCCCCCCAACATTGGGGAGAGAGAAATGTGTGGAGGTGGGTCATGGCTGTGATAGCAACTGGAAAATGGATGGTTTGCATGTATATCAAACTCGGGTGGGATGGAGGAACTATGGATATGAAATTATGGATCCAGGCATGTCAGGGTTGGATGGCGTGGTTCTAATTGGACTGCCTCGTGGAGGTCAGCGAGTTTGTTATAAGTATATATGCATACACACATGCATACATCTATATGTAGAAGTACATTCCCTGTAACACATTCATTCATTTTGCAGACATAAATAACATGAAAGTGCCCCTACAAACCTCGATAGTAGATAGAATAATAGGTTGTGCATAAGAGGGAAGGGACAAAACTGCTAAAATGCAGAAGTGTGTACAATGTCTGAAGTCAGTGCTATTCTCAAAAAATCAAATGTGAGGACTTTCTCACACATGGAATCATTCCTGTGATCTGCCTGCTATGGCAACGCCAATCACTAAACTGGTCCTATTTGTAAATAATTTCGCCGAACTCGTACATTATTAGCTCTCATGTGTAACGTGTGTGTTACCATACAGTCATACCTATTAATTTATTGTAGTGTCATGTTAACAGAAGTAATGTTGTAATGAAGTATAGAGTCTAATCTTGAAATAAAGACATGTGTGTCCCAGGTGGGACAACCCAAAAATTGTGAATAGTGTCCTATTGGTCACTCATTTCACCAATGTTTGTGGACTAAATGTTTGAGATGTCTGAGGATACATGGAGTGAGTCAACCCATGGGATGGGTCTACAGGAGTAGGGAGTGGCCAATGTGTAGTGGTGTGGATACACCATGTATCCAACTGGAGAATGGATGACTGCTGTGTTAGTGTAGTGTTGGGGAGGGTATTTGGGGAACTAGGAGTCATGGATATATGGGTATATATGCAAATAAAGCAGCACAGCAATAGTGTAGTGGTTAGAGCATCCGCCAAACGAACAGACATTCCCGTTCCGAATCCCACTGCAGCACATACCATTTTCCACTGGTAATCTGTATATGAACATATTTCGATATCTGTCTGCTGTATAACCTGCATAACAATTAAAAGTGAACTGGAGTGAAGTGTCAGTGTCATAATGAATAAAGCAGTAGTAAGCAGGTTTAAACATAAATAAGCACCAGTAAGCGTGTTTAAGTGTGTTTGCATGGGGGTATGCATTGCCCTACAGATTATATATATATATATATATATATATATATATATATATATAGAGAGAGAGAGAGAGAGTTACATATATATATATATATATATATATATATATATATATATATATATATATATACACACACACACACATATATATATATGTGTGTGTGTGTGTGTGTGTGTGTGTGTGTGTGTGTGTGTGTGTGTATGTGTGTGTGTGTATGTGTGTGCGTAGATATGCAGATATACAGCTGTGATAGGAAACAGCACACAAGAATGATATATGTTCACAGGCTATGCCAATGGAAGTGAGGGGCCCAAGCAGGAAACATGTAACGCATATCATGACCTCCGCCCCCCCCCCCCCAGCCAGACGTAGGAAACATACACACAAACCTGCAAACAATGTAAATAGTCCACTGCTCCCCAGAACACAGGCAGGATACAACCAGGGGGGGAATACAGTGCACCAGTGAAATCTAATCTTGGAACAGACAGGAGTGTCCCTTGTGGGACACCCCAAAAATTGACATTTAACCAAAGGAAACCGATAAGATGATGATTCTGGTTGGGGTGTGTACATACTCGGAATACAAGGGTGGGAAAGCCCGATGACCCATGGGTAGAGACAACATATGACATGGGTCCCATGAAGTGGAGAGTGGGCAGCATGTAGTGGTGTGTTCAGATCCGACCTGCACCCAGAGTAATAATGGGTGCAGTAGAGGAGGTACGGGTGGGGAAACTATGGGTAGCTAGTTATGGGTCTAGGTGTGCAGGTGTTGGCTGATGTGGGCCTATATGGACTGCCCCAGGGATGTGAGCAAAAATGATCATTGGGCAGAGGCATCACCCAACAAGCAGCCACACCCTCTCCGAGTCCCACTGCAGCAAAGTCTAATCTACATGGCAGAGAACGGATTAACCAGATGTAGATGTATATATGTAGAGGAATGTGTGTGCATATCTACCCATAGCAACAAGGAGATATACTTCTCCCTCTCCGTAGTACAAATGTATACATACAGAGACAGAATACATATACATACCCACATAGAGATATATACATATGCAGACACCCATACACCCATATGTTGTTAGATATACATAGACAGCAATATATAAATATATATGTGTATGCATTCATATACAGATATATCTGTATATAGTAATGTAGCTATATATATATATATATATATATATATATATATATATGTGTGTGTGTGTGTGTGTGTGTGTGTGTGTGTGTGTGTGTGTGTGTGTGTGTGTAAATATACACATGTAAATAGCTAGGATATGATACAGCCGTTATGAATTACATATGTTCACAGGCCATGCAAATGGGGGTGAGGGGTCCAATTAACAAATGTGTAACATGTAGCATCAACCACCCCCACCTAGACAGGTGAAACATACAAACACACAATACAAGTAAACACACCACTGCTTCCCAGACCACAGGCAGGATACTACCAGTGGGAGAGACCTGCCAGATCTAATCTTGAAACAAAGACATCAATGTCCCTTGTGGGACACCCAAAAATTACTGATTATTGAAGTCAGTCCTTGTAATGATTCATCAAACCAGGCTGTACACGTACACGGACCGGTAGGTTGTGCAAGCCTGATAACCCATGGGTCAACACAACATATGACATGGGTCCTGACACGTGGAGAGTGGGTGGTGTGTAGTGGTGTGGTTAGACCCCACCCACACCCACAGTAAGTATGAATGCTGTAGAGGAGGGGCAGGTGGGGGAACTATGGATATGCAATTATGGGCCTATGCATGCAGGTGTTGGCTGGTGCAGTTGTATTAAGACCGCCCCGGGGATGTAAGTAATATTCCGAAATGGGCAGAGATTACATCCATAACTCTCAACCCCTAAGAGCAAAACCACTGGACAGAACATAAACCAATGGGGGAACAAATAGGGACAGAAAGCACATATTCCACTTACAAACTTAGAAAGCTGATAGAATAATAGGTATACATTAGCATGACTCAGCTGAAGGATGTGGGGTCCTAAACCCATTTACTTGTCTGTGTTTAATGGTGTCAGTTCCCAGGTATTTTCCAGACAGGTGCAGATTGTAAGAGGAACACACCAGTAGTATGAAGCAAACTCTGGACAGGTCGCGGATTCTGTACAGTCGACCAGCATGCATACGCATAATGGGCAGCCCTTCCTGATATGGGTCCCACCACAGCACAGTCCAAGTTAAATGGCTAAGTATGGTATGACCATATGTGTCGTTGCATAACCCATTACGCAACATCTATGAACACATGGTCGCAACACCCCACTGTAGGCATGTAAGTCGATGTAATAGGCATCACAAGGTATTATTGTAGTCCTCAATCCCACCCATGGGTGTGGGTGTGAGTGCCAGATGCAAACACCAAATGCAGTGCATTTGCAAGTGTGGGAGCAAGTGGGTGTAAGCCTGTTTGGCCGCTGGTATGCGAGTATCACACTGGTGAAGCAATGCAGAGGCTAACTGAGTGTAAGGAACTGTAACCGGAGGTTAGCATTGCTTAGCTCCATGCAAATCCGCGGACACCCGCTCACAACTGCTTTAAAGTGCCATAATCACTCTGTACCCAACATCTCGTGTTTTGGCCAGCAACAAAATGAACAGCCTCTGCAAGGGTAGAACTCAAGACCCTGTGCATCACAGTCACAGTAGTTAACCACTACACCATGATAGCAATACATACAAAGGAGGTATCAGCAAACTAATCCTCACTACAGGGAAATCAAATCAAACATGTGAACTTAATCTATGTACAGTGTAATGTTTTATAACCTGCCACAGACCATATATATGTGAATTGGAGTACTGCAGTAAACACAGAGTTGAGGTGTCACTGTAATAAAGGTATGAAGTCCCCAGGACCCCATACAGTATATACACGTATAAAACCTGTAATGAATAAGACATAGCTTAGCCTTTTCAAAACCGGCCAATTACGGAAAAGTGTGGGAATCCAGCCCTACTTAAACCAAAAAGGTGGGAATATGGCTCATAACTGGTTGTAGCATCCCCCTGCAGGCAGAATGGCTGGAGTGGGAGAAGGCATTCTTTTTAGAGCGCAGCACTGGGGCATCCATGAGTCCAAATTCATGGTATAGCTCCTGGTAAAGAACCATGACAGGAGACTATGGCAAGGCCAGTGCCAGGGCTCACAGTACAAAATGGAGGCCTGGGACAGTCTTTCCCGTGGCCTCACTAGTGCCATAGGTATCCCCCAGACTGGTGAGCAGGTCAGGCACCACCATGCAGACCTAAAGCGGCACGGAAGGGGGGGTGTCCTGGAACAGTGGATCCAAGAAGCAAGGCAGATGCAGAATGTCCCAGAACTGAGTAAGTACTCCTTCCACTACATAGTTAATAATTGCCTAGCTTGTGTATACTATGTATAGGTATGGCTAAATATCACTGTACTTCTCTGACAGCTGCAGATGAACGTTCTGCAAACCAGCAAGCCTATGATGCTAAACTGCAAAGGATGCTTTGCGAGGCAGGTTAGTAAATAGCCTGCATGTACTGTCATAACAAATAAATGTAAGAGCCTCAGAAAGTGTTGTACCAGTATACAGATTTGTGTAATATACTGTGAATAAAGGTGTAACCCCTGCATTGCTTCTGTTTACTCTGCAGTCATATGTTGTTGTACTGTTGTAGTTATTAAATAGTAGTGTAGTAGTAAGCAGTGTAACCCACACAATGGTATGCAGATAAAATGTGTATGAAGTGCTGTATAACAATGTTGGAAGTGCAAACAGGTCAGTCATATTAGACTAAATACATTGCAAAGCCTCACAATAATTGTCTGATAGCATAATGTACAGTGATCTTAACTGTAATGCTTTTGTCACACTCAGTGCTTTGGATCCCAGGAGCACCCGTGAGTTGTATGCATAATCATTCCACACAACTGCACACAGTTTGTTAGAATGTTCAAAGAGATAGCTGTATGCATACATACACTTAACAACTGTACAGATTATGCTAGGATGCTCAAATAGAAAGTGGTATGCATATTCATACCCCTCAACTGTTCCAATCTGCCTGGTGTGTCCTGATAAATGGCCCACATCACCTGCCTTTTGCCCTGTTCCCCTGACAAATTATTGTGATGATCTAAGAAATGTAGGCAGCTTTAAATGACATATAACTGATAGTCAGACGTGTACATAGTCAGAGAATGTACATGCAAGCATACCTGTCATCCCAGCATCTCACCCAAAGTGTATGACAGCAGTCAGCAGTCTCCAAACATGTTGCATTATATCTGCATCTTGTCAAGCCTGTACGTAAGACACAGGACCCATACATACTAATCTACAAACATACCATTGCACAATATAACACCATTGGGTAGTGTAATAATACATTTTAGTGACAGACCACTGCAGTGACTACGAATGTTGTGTAAACTACAAGGATTTATTAGTTGTTAATTGAACTCTTTCTCTCTCACCCCTACCATATGTGCAAAAATAACTGATTTACACAACTCATTTGGTATGTCTACACTCCTAACCTTTGTTGGGACATATGTCCTATTGGTTTATAAATATTCACATCTGTTTCTATGCATGTGCCATGTTAAAATATCCCCATATTGGTGTCCTGTTGCCATCAACGAAACCTGCATGTTGTTGTAATGGCCACTGTTTACCCATATATGTATGTGTTTTGCCTGTTCTGCAACTATTTTGTATCTGGTGCAATGGATAATGGAAATACCTATGTATGCTGTTATAACAAATCGTGAATGCTCTTGACTATTACTAACCCATATCTGCCTTAAACATGCTACAATATAGTTCATATGGGAAGGCTGGTCCCAGCGGACCCACCTGTCTCACCTCAGCTGGCCATGGCACCGGGCACCAGCACATCTGGGGCCCAGCCTGGGACCTCCTCGTCCATTGGCCCTGCACCACCTTCGGGTAGAACTGCCGCAGCGGATGGGGCTCAGCCCCCCCGGGAGCGGGAACGGGCAGTAACCTGTCACCCGTGGTACGATCTGAGCCATGGTGCGTAGCGAGCTCAACAGGGATATTCGAGACCGACTATGCCAGCTTGAGGGCCAAGTGGCACAACTAAAGGGTAAGCCTACCCCTCCTACACAGCCCCCAGCACAGCCACCTTCTGAGCTGTGAAGGTGCAGTGGTGACTGCCCATGGGTGGGGATCTCAGTCCCACTGTATTAATTTGTGGGCTCATGGGCTTGCGACTTCCAAACACCCCTCCCAGTCCAAGGTGTTTCCCTCCCACATGTGTCATATACCACCTCTGTATGCATTTTGTTTGTCTTGCCTGTCATCCTTCCCAACCTATCCTCCCTGATCATACCTACTCTCCTTCCCCAACATCCCACTCTCACCTAAAAGTAAAAGAAAATAAGGGCAGTCTGTTCCCGCAAAAAAAGCACACCCCATACATAGCTGTCCATTTCTCACATGAGTCCACTGGACACATGTAAATGTTTCTACTTGGCATCATGACATACTATTGTTGTCCTCACTCCTCTCTCAGGTTTGTGAGTGTTCAAATGTACCACCGAATTTATTGCATATGCACAGCCATTGCTGTAGAAGAAATGGACAGCTATGGACTTTCCCTACACCCTTCCTGCACATCCCTAGCTACCTTACCTACTGTCTTTCCCTCTTTGTGCCCCTTTTTCACCACTTTCCTATCACCCCTTTTTTCTTTTCTTTTAAAGAAATTAGTGTGGGGGTAAGTGAGAGTAAGCAATTTTAAGCAGCAGTGAGCCGGTTACAGCCTGTTTGCGTGGGGGCAAGCACTGCCTACACAGGTTAAGCAATCAAGAAGGTAACTGACTTTAAGGAACTGTAACCAAAAGTAACCACTGCTTACCATCGAGCAAACCTGTGCACACCTGCTCACAGCTGCTTAAAAGTGCCTTAATCACTCCATATCCAGCGGCCCTTGTTCTGCCCAGCAACAAAATAAATTGCCTCTGCAAGGCTCGAAAGTAGGACCCTGCACACCATGGCCAATGTGACTTACCAGTAAGCCATGGCAGATACACAGACATCGGATGTTGTCACAAACATAGCATCCAGCACAGTCATTCAACAATATAGGAAATGTATTCCATTATGTATATGTATGTGTGTGTGTTTATGTCCAGATATATATGCATACATATATATATATATATATATATATATATATATATATATATAGATATATCAAGAACATATCATGTGACAACAAAGCAATAAAAAAGAATGAAAAGGGAAACACCAGCAACTCCTGTATTATGTAGTGGTGTCCTGTGTAATATCAAGACTCCCTTAGGCAGACATGTGTCATTAATACACAAAAACATTAAATACATTACTTTGACCATTTCATTTACAGTAACAAAACAGGTCCTGTCCAATCATTATGTGAGAACAGTACTCTTGCAAGGTGCTATGTGCAACATCATCATCATTAAAAAGTTAAATGGGGTAACCATATAGGGACCGGTAGTGTCATGTGTACAATGGGGTCATCTGCATCACATGTACCTGGAACCATTAGGAGTCATGTGCATAACAGGATCGTGTGCCTGAGAGAGGGGTGAGGACAACAGTAGTATGTTGTGTTGCAAGTTACAAAGGTTACATATGTCCAGTGGACACGGGTATGAAATGGACAGCTATGTATGGGGTGAAAGTTGCTCTGGGAACAGATTGTCCTTTTGTTTCCATTTTCATAAGGAGAGAGTGGGATGTTGGGGAAGGAGAGTAGGTATGCTCGTGGAGGACAGGTTGGGTAGGATGACAGACAAGTCAGCATACAGGGGCGGTATATGACACATGTGGGGGGATACACCTTGGACAAGGAGGGGTGTTTGGCAGTCACAAGCCCATGAGCCCCCAAATGGAAACAGTGGGATGGATGTCCCCAACCATGGGCAGCCACCAATGCGCTGTCACAGCCGCAATAGTGGCTGTGCTGGGGGCTGTCTAAGAGGGGCAGGCTCACCCTCTAAATGTGACACTCTGCCCTTGAGCTGGTGTAGCTGCCCTCAAAACCCCTTACTGAGCCCCCTACGCACCACAGCCTGGACACTGTGATGGCTGACAAGTTCCTGTCTGGACCTGCTCCCAGGGGGGCAGGTCCCATCCTCAGTGCCTGTTCCAACAGAAGGTGATGCAGAGCCAACAGAGGTGAAGGTCCAAGGCTGGGCCCCAGACATGTTGGTGCCCAGTGCCATGACCAGCTGAAGTGAGACAGGTGGTTCCGCCAGGTCCTCCAATCCCATACAGCCTATGGTGTTGCGGTTTTAACACAGGCAAGGCTTAGTAATAGTCAACAGCAGTCAGGATTACTTATAACAGCATGCATAGATATTACCATCAACTCAAGACAACAGATGTTGTACATTTGCAGACGGAGCACAACACATGCATATATACTGCATGACATCTGTCCAAAGTGCAGATGACTTGTGACTGCAGCTATGAACAGTGGCCCACTATTGGCATGTCACTGTGATAACCTCAGACAGTGACTGTCATACCACTGTTTCATGTGATGTATGTCCAATCAGGGGTGTGATGGCAGTAATTCGCATCACTGTCACCATGTACTGACTGCAATCATCACACTATGCTTCTGCAGTTCACAGATGTGTGTTCTGTGAGTAACACAAGAAACAAATTGATCCACACACTGACCAGTTCATAGATGAACCTACACATGGGGGTTTCCTCACAAACAGTGCACTGTCTGATCAGTTATTAAAACATGCAGACTAGCCATTACCACACACAACTTGTTAAATTGGCAGTAGTCTGAATGAAGCATAGCTACATTTACATGCTGTAGTCATGTCTGGCACATCACCCTCCCATCTTTAGGCTATTTTACACTGTGTATGTCATTTGAGGAATATCCAGATTTCATCTGTGATGCTGTTTACCAAACACCAGATCCAGGTTCCACTCACACTGACTGTCATAGGCAAACACCAACATGATGTTCTTAGATATTGTACTGTGTTTCCATGCAATTGGCTATGGGAATGTCACCACAGCTGTTCCACATGCAATCAGCTAGAGGAGGACTGCAATAGGTGCAGAGGCCATCACCTGATCATGACCATCACTTACAAAGCACAAGCTGCTGCTGAGCAGGTGTACATCTCCACATCCACCAGGGGGTGTGTATGAGGGACAGACAGAGGCAAAGTACATCAGAGAAGGGCTTGGAGACTAAAACCTAAGCATCATCTGTCACGCACCTACCAGTACAAGGGTTCAAACCCCTGACTGACTAGCCATTACTATTACAAGTGCATGCAGTTACTCCAAGTGCCACATAGCTGACATGTTGGTGTGCTGTAAGAACATATGTGTGCTGGTGAGCGACATCTGGAACAGAGATAAAGTAGATATACATTAGGTGTAGCACACATGGCTGTCCACATGAACAGATGTCATTGTCAACACAACCATACTCTCTAAGGGACTCAGACACATTGGCACAAATACACTTCCTAACTACTTAGTTTGCCACACTACAGTAATAAACAGGTATTACATGCACTACAGGGGTTATCCTGAGGTTGTATTGGTTAGGGGATGTGAACGTGTCTGACATCAGTCAGTATCCCAGTGGGAGTTATACTGGGTGTGACTGTGGTTGGGAACATCATACCCCACACACAGACACAAGGTGCCAGTACTGACATGCATGTGTGCATTGCTTCATGGGTGAGCAGTAGTTGGCTGTGGAAGATAGCTGTACAAGGCTGGGTGAGGGGTAATCCATGGCATCAGGCCATCTGACAATGGTCTGCAGTGTGGTTCAGGGATGTAGTGTCTGCAATGTCCCACACAGATGGGTATTGTATTAACTGTCCTGTCATCTTGGTTACCATTGTGTGTGGCCATTGCTTTGCAATGCATGCAATGTCTGTGTTTGATAGTCATTGACATGGACATTGCCTGGGATGTGCACGCCCCACATTAATGTACAGTGAAATGTTGAAGTGTACCTGGTTTGCCTGGCACATGTTGTATACACAGACTGTTATCATCAGATGTACAAATCCTGGCCTGGTGTGGCAGGACCTGATAATAGACGGCAGGTTGACCCTGCACCTGCATTGATAGCACGATACAGGTATTCCCTGGTGTCAGTGGCATCTGTCCATACAGGGCATGTGTGTAAGGCATTGTATGTCCTTTGTGGGTCACATTTGATGGCACCACATATGTTGCAGGCATCCAGCGGGGAAAATAGCGAAGGTGCATTGTCCGCAATTATGTGCCTATTGTACTGGTGCACATTATGCCATGCCCTCTGCAGCCCACTGCATTCACACCATGCCTACTATCTGTCAACAATGTGCAGGGTAATAGCAACATAGCGGGATTTTCTAGGCAAGTGTGTTTGTGTATGACACATGGGTTCAGACCGTATTCTGGGTAATAGTAGGGGTGCTTACTTTATTCACCAGGCATTTTGCCAGATGTAGGGGTATGGCTTGCCAGCACAGTCTCTTGGCTGATTGAAATCTGTAATCCTCATGAGGTGGACATTGTGACATATAATATGACCAACATATAGGAAAACTACAAAAAACGCTCCAATATGTCCAGTGGTTAGACACTCACAGCCACTTCCACACAGGCTCTGACTGTCAAATACACACTCGCACACCTGCCATATCTTGTAAGAGAACTCCTACCTAACTAGTTTATCACACTACAGCATTACACAGATATAGCATGCACTATGGAGATTACTGGGTTATCTCATCCTCAAAGGTGTATTACATAAGGAATGACATCAGCAGGGCTGCCAAAGTAGGGCAATTCGAATTTCCTGCAAGTGAGTAGGCCAAAATGCATTGCTCACAAAATTGACAGTGAGACACACATGACACATCCACAATTGACGTGTAGGTCTAGAACCCATGACCAAGATCTACATCACAGTACTGCATAGAGATGTTATAGGATGCACCATGAGGATTATTAGGGAGCTTGTTCCACAGAGATGTATTTGACAAATAATGACATCAGCAGGCTCACCAATGTAGGGCATTGTAAATGTCCTGTGAGTGAGTAGGCTATAATGCATTGCTCCCTACACAGGCATTGAAACACAGAGAAAACACATAACTGCCATGGTTGTGGATGGAACCCTACCACAGTTCTAAATCACACTCCAGCAGTACGCAGTTACCTGACATGCTACAGAGATTACTGGGTTACAGAGGTCCCAGAGGTGTATTTCTAGGTGGATGACATCAGCACCCTTGCCAAAGTTGACTATGTGAACTGTAAGGAGTGTGCATACTCTAAAAAGCATTGTTTCCTTCTCAGGAAGACACACACACAGTTGGCAAGTCTGGGATTAGAACACCTACTAAACTAGTTTATCACACTACAGCATTACGCAGTTACAGGACATGCTACAGAAATTACTGGGTTACACCAGGCCCATAGGTGTATTTCTAGGTGGGTGACATCAGTACCCTTGCCAAAGTTGAGTATGTGAATTGTAAGGAGTGTGCATACTCTAAAAAGCATTGTTCCCTTCTCAGGCAAACAGACACACACAGGTGGCAAGTCTGGGATTAGAACACCTACCAAACTAGTTTAGCACACTACAGCATTATGCAGTTGCAGGACGCGCTACAGAAACTACTTGATTGCAGCAGTCCCAGAGGTGTATGTCTAGGTGGGTGACATCAGCAAGATTGCCAAAGAAGGGCATTCCAAGTGTACTGCGAGTTGTACATGTCTTTTACTTGTGTGTACCCCCTGCTTACTGTGATGGAAACACATTTATACCCACTTACAACTGCCGAAAAGTGTCTTATTCAGTCCTAAATGACATTATCAACAACCCTCGTAGGTCTTGAACCCTGGACCATGCACGCCAAGGTCACTGGACTTACCACTAAGCCATCTGGGTTGTATACATATTTCATGGTTTTTATAATGCACATTTTACTACAGGCATTCCACAGTACTGAAAACAAATGGGATAGTCACTTTGTGTACATATGTAGAGTACCCTTGAATGTACTGTACTCTGTGAAACAACATAGACAAGTCTACATATGTACAACTGTTATAACTAAATACTAAATACATATATGCACTTACGGGATGTGTACACACAAACACACACATATATATATATATATATATATATATATATATATATATATATATATATATATATATATGCATATACACAGACACAGCTATAGCCATATATATAAACATGTCTGAACACCCTTTGTGACACATAAGGGTTCCAAAGGAATTGATGTGTACACAAAACAGAGGCAACTCTTGTTTTATAACATTTAAATCTTAATCAGTTCACCAGAGAAGGGGTGGTTGTTGTGTATGTGGAGTTTGGGGTGGGGAATGATGGCTAAGAAAATGTACCCCGGGGATTGTGGAGTTTGGGTTGGGGAATGATGGGTACGGACATACACCTCGGAGACCACATCTGCGTCACTGCTCGACAGTGGCACAGAAAAATAACATACCCAACAGTAGTCGTTCTTGACTGTCTATTCTTTTCTATTCCTAACTATATAATAATTTGTAGACTCCACTCACCACAGGTGACTACCATGGTGTGCAGCATGTTAAGAAACATAACACATGTGTATGCCTGGCTACAGAGTAGTGACACACATACAAACACACACACTTGCCAGTATTGTGCTTACAAGTCTTGCCTATGTAAAGGTAACTAGTAGAGTGGTATGCAGTTGGGGTATGTGCCACAGAACCCATACAATTATACTTACTTTGATTTTGCTTCTTAGCTGGGTGACATCACAGAACATATTACTTGCAGTGGGGAGGGGTGGGAAGGATGGTTTAGCAGATGACAAGGATAAAGGCCAGTGCAAAAGGTGGTTTCTCTTTGGAAAGCGGTAAAACCTGCTGTCATAGCAGGATGTAGACAAAAATATGCACACACAACCATACTCGGTCATTTGCTGCCACACACACACAGTTGCCAGTGGTGGGATCAGAACTCCTGCCTATCTACCGATCACTATTACAGTACTATGCGGTTACGAGATGCAACACACAGATTACACGTTTCAAGGCTGTTAGAATGCCCATCTACGATTGAGGACATCAACAGGAATACTGACAGTTAAGATGTACATAGCTGTAAACCTGTGTGTTTAAAGTAGGAGTCCATTACAACTTGTATGTACAAACAAGACACATCATCTGCAGGTAAGACATAGGTAGGCCTGAGAGGTATAGTTGTAGCACAACAAGCCCTGAACTGGAGTATGTCCATCTGTGGAATGGACAACTACTATCACTATACAGGGTTACAGTGGTCATGCTCATGCACATAGAATCACAGGACTTGTTTGGATGCATTGACTCCAATTACACAAGGTCATAGTGGGCATGCTCATACACTTAGTAGTACAGGGCCGTTTGGGATGCACTATGACTACAACTACACAAAGTTATACTGGGCATGCTCATACACTTAGAAACAAAGACCTTGTTTGGATGCACTGACTCAAATTACACAAGGTGGCAGTGAGTACGCTCATACACTTAGTAGCACAGGGCTGTTTGGGATGCACTCCGATTCTAACCACAGAAGGCCACAGTGTGCATGCTTATACACTTAGATGTACAGGACACATTGTAATGGACTCCTATTGTAAACACACACTGTCAGTATCTATGCACATCTTACAGGTGTACTACCAGATACCTTTATGTGACCCGTAAATTATATATCTGTGTCTGTGCTGTGTGATACCCATGCATACATGTACATGAAGTACTGCCATATATATGTGAAGTATACACAATCATGCATGTGTGGAAGTGACAGACAATAGGTTAACTGGGACACACAGGTGGATGCTAACTGCAGCATGTGTCACACACATTGCTGCCCTGACAGGCATACATTGATATTATTTATTTATTTTTATTTATTTTACATTTGTTAACCGGGCTAGTCTGGCTGGATACATGTCCATTTTCAGCAGAGGCCCGAGGAGAAAAGCTCCACTATCAGACTAAGACAATACATTTCAGAAAACATTTCTAAAATCAATTTTAAAAAATGTACAGAGACAATATACAGTTTGCCTGGACTAATCTGAGTAGGTAACAAACAGAGTTCAGATTAAGTGGCTAAGGAGATAAGCTCCGGCATCAAAATACAAAGTTGAGTTAAGAGACATCACTAGTAAATCAAAAAAAGTCGTCGGTCAGTAGTCATGATAATAGATTAGGTAATTTACAGAAGGAAAGAAACTGTTGGTATCGGGTGTTAAAAGAGCAGGTTTGAAGATATAACAGGTAGTTAGGTAGTTAAAGATGAAGGAGAAGGGGAAAAAAGATAGACAGAAAGTGGGGGTAGAAATATAAATTGTTGGGTATAAGTATTATAACAATGGTAAAGGTAGGGAATGTCAAGTTGGAAAGGAGAGTGAGGAAACAGGATAGAGATGAATTGCCAAGGTAGCAGGATAAAGACGGTAAGCTAAGGGTAGAAAGAGAAAAGAGAGAAGTTGGCTAGAAGGGGAAGTAAACAAAAAAGAATGGAGAAATAAAAGAGTGAAGGTCCAGTAAAAGGGGCTGAGGACGTTAGTCTAAGTAAGAATGGGAGTGGAAAGAATTACACAAGTAGCAGACTGAAGAGAGTAATAAAGAGTGCTGAGCTCAGTCAGGATTGGAGCAGGGACATAGCCAGTGAATTAGTAGGTGGGTTGTGGACAGTGGCATTATACTTGGAACAGTGGCATGTGCAAGCATAATATGTGAGCCCCATTGTCTAATGGTACTGAGGCTCAGGTGTCAAGATGACCTCTCCAGGCTGTGTTAGTAGTTGACATTATTAGTAGGACCACTCCACTAAGCATATCTGGCATTGGTCATCTACACAATGTCTGCTGCTGTCCGTCATCTTAGATGTAGCATTTGATACCAAGCACAATAATGCCACTCACAATTGTGTTATGGTACGAGTAGCAACTGCTTGACCAAAACATTGAGCCAATGTCCTGCTGTAATTATGATGTCCAGTGTCTGTCATTCCAGGATGGCATGACTGAAAGAAGACATGCCTTTGTCACAGAGCACATGCATCCATGATTCAAGGGAGTGTGGATAATACCTAGGTTGCATTTACCCATATAGTAGCATTCCAAGGCACAAGTCCTAAACACAGAAGTAACACCCTGACACCTACAAGACAATTGCATTGGATGCTTATGCTAACCGGTGCTAGATGTGCGGCTTCCGTAATCCATTTGCTCAATGTAGACCCTACAATGGGGAATACTGACATCTGTGCAGTGAGGAACACCTGGCTGAAGGCTCTGTAGTGCACAATAGCACTACCACCATATAACTCAGATCCAGACATGTGGGCCATGACACTGGTATGGACCACTCCAAGTGGTGGTGTCTACATATTCATAAAGGCTACTCACAAGTAAAGATGACTACTCCGACATAATTCATCACAGATGTGTCAGGTACAGGTGACAGTGGCAAAAGCTGCATTCTATGTAGTATCCTTATATACATCCACCACCATGTCCTCAGACTACCAACACACATCCATATGTGTGGTATGAAATAGTATGGTAGAACACCAAATAACCTTTGACTGGTGGACTATACCTAGCCCTACATCAACTGTGCAAAGTACCCATGTACTGACACAGTTGCATAATGTGTTATGCAATGCAATAATACCACTGTTTGTAACCAGGTCATTTGTATGCATACCATGGTCCCTCGGATGTTGTCAGCATTAACACAGTTGACTGTTGTGGTACACCAGTAAACTACACCCTCATGGTTGGATATGACCTAGATGTACCTGCCCTGGATATGTACATCCCACACTCATACAACATAAATGAGAATGCGTTGCTGTTGTTGTGCTTTGTACATACAGGTGGCTACATTCATTACACACATGCACATGGATAATAGGTCCATGGCTGCTGAATGCTAACAGTACATATGGTTTGATATCTATGTTGACAGAGGTAATATTCTCTCTTTACTGGTCACCCATGACACCTATCATATCATACAACAACCCATGTGGCATGTATGTCATTAGACATACATGCCACATGGGTTGTTGTATGTATGTCTAATGACATACATGCCACATGTATGTCATTAGACATGTCCACCTAATGCAATGCCTACAAACATACCCAAATAACAAGATCATAGGACCTACACACATAGTCTGTATTGACAGACTCAGGGGAATACAGCTATGCTCTGTATGTTCCTGAGTAGTTACAGGTGATATGTCCATGACATGTACAGCCATGTGTGCCCACAGCTCCTACATATGCCCCATATCAACAATTGCAAGCCATGCATACTGTGTGCTGTCTGGACATTAACCTTATTACCACAATAGCCAGAACATGCTGGGGTGAGATCTTTACAAGCCACAGACCTCACATGCTTGAATAAGTGTATTGCCTAGCTCAAACAGAGCACACTGCTGGCACTCTTCAAGTAATCATGAGATGTGTGCTGCAAATATGATGTGTGTGTGTGGCAAATATGATGTGCTCACTGTTGACCATTACAGTGCCCTGGCTTCACAGTGGAACTGTCAACTAACAGTTTGTTGGATCATGACATGGAATATTGCTGTGCGTGTGTGTGTGTCTTACTGATGTGCTGTTGGCATAAATGTACACTTTGCTACTCAGTGAAGGTGGTTGTGTGTCCTACCAGTACATGAATACAACATCCATTATGGTGTAATGCTCAGCTAGGTTTCACACATGGTGTGGGGACGGTGTAGAATGTATCCTCTTGACCTGCTAGTCCAATTACTGATGGAGACTGCATATGTGTACATGTATTGATGTGTGTTTAGATTCCATGCGTGTACAGTGTCTGATGTTTGAAGGTGACTGCTGTCTTAGTACATCATGCAGTTGCAATGCAGTCTCAACATTGCCAGTTGTATATGGAGATATGCTGAAAGTACAGTAAGCTGTACTTTAGGTATGGACAGATGTTTGGACATAACTACTAAGTGGTGGGGCTACTTTGTAGATGAGTGATTACTGTGGACACAACCATTCCCGATTATTTACCTAGGTTTCGTCTTTAATCAGACTTCTTCAGAATACAAATGATAAAAAACACTACCTTTTTATATGTATCACAAAAAAGTGACATCATCAAATTGGTGGTGCAAGTAAAAATTCCTTTCAAAATAAAAGGAACACATACCAAAAAGTTAAAAACAGTTAAAAACAGTTAACATGATACTCTGAAAACCTGTGATCATAAAAACAGCAGTCTGTAAACAAATGTGTAAATATTGTAAATGTGTGTACATACACTAATAAAACTTATCCCAAAATATTCTTGAATTTCAAAATAGGCATAATACTAATGCAGTCATTAATGCCTGGAAACACTAGAGCATTCAGTTTAAGTTGCCATTTCATTTCACAAATGTCTAAGTGTACTTCAAGCATTCTACCCTGGGTGTCAACTTAGACATTTGTGAAATGAAATGGCAACTTAAACTGAATGCTCTAGTGTTTCCAGGCATTAATGACTGCATTAGTATTATGCCTATTTTGAAATTCAAGAATATTTTGGGATAAGTTTTATTAGTGTATGTACACATATTTACAATATTTACACATTTGTTTACAGACTGCTGTTTTTATGATCACAGGTTTTCAGAGTATCATGTTAACTGTTTTTAACTTTTTGGTATGTGTTCCTTTTATTTTGAAAGGAATTTTTACTTGCACCACCAATTTGATGATGTCACTTTTTTGTGTTACATATAAAAAGGGAGTGTTTTTTATCATTTGTATTCTGAAGAAGTCTGATTAAAGATGAAACCTAGGTAAATAATTCATGTGGTATCTGGAGTCTGGTTGGTTTTTGCTTCCTCGAGTCGATCTGCTGGTCTATTTTGTTTTTGGTTTGTTTCTTTTTCAGTATGGACACAACCATTCCTACAATAACCTGTGTAACTGCTAAGCTATGGTTTTGTTAAATGAATGGGAGTACACACAATGTAGAATGCAGTAAGGGTGACACTGAAGGCAAACCTCTTGACACCTGGAACAGTAACACCTCCTCTGTGCATA
Organism: Protopterus annectens; assembly: GCF_019279795.1. Lineage (NCBI taxonomy): Eukaryota > Metazoa > Chordata > Ceratodontiformes > Protopteridae > Protopterus > Protopterus annectens. Next base: position 729,968,125 of record NC_056734.1, on the reverse strand, counting down.
TATTTTGCATATATCAGCACAGTTGGCAAAGGAAAGAGTCAGTATGCTTTGTAGCATGTGCAATAGTGCTGTCGCTCTGTCATACCTATCATGAGATAGGCAGGTGTTTGATTCACAGTACTGGCACGTGTGGGTGTGTGTGTCCATATGTGTTACTTATGGTGGGGAATACATCCCACATGTTTTTTCACTCTTCTGTACACTGTTGTAGACATCTGTACAAAGTGAAGTGTAGAAAGCAAGACATAGGCAGATGTTTGAATCACACACATGTCAAGTGTCTGTATGTGTGTAACATAGGTTTATATCTTTGTGAATGTCGCAGGGTGTGTGTGTGTGTGTGTGTGTGTGTGTGTGTGTGTGTGTGTGTGTGTGTGTGTGTGTGTGTGTGTGTGTGTGTGTGTGTATGGCTGTCTGGTCCCTGAAGTGAGGCTGTATTTTACCATAGTGAAATGATATGACCCCCTCCCCTCATCCATTCAATGCAATCTAATATCCCTGTTGATGTCATCAATCTTAGAAGGGCATTCTAACTGCCTGTAAACATGTGTGCCCTGGGGTGAGGCTTGCTGTTACATAGCCTACTGATGACCCCCCCCTCCCCACATACACTCACTGCAATCTAGTATCCCTGTTGATGTCCTTGATCATAGGCCATTCAGACTACCTGTACATGTTTAATCTCTGTGGCACATCTTGTAATTGCGTAGTACTATAATGATGATTTGCACATAGGCAGGGGTTCTCATCCCAACACTGGCAATTGTTTATGTGTGTGTGTGTGTGTGTGTGTGTGTGTGTGTGTGTGTGTGTGTGTGTGTGTGTGTGTGTGTGTGTGTGTGTGTGTGTGTGTCAGAGTGTGTGCTACTGTGTCTGTGAATCCCTGAGTGTGTGGGTATGCTACTGTGTCTATGAATCCCTGAGTGTGTGTATGTGTATGCATCCTGTCATGAGAGCAGGTATTACTGCTTCTCAATGAGAAGCCACCTTTCCCACTGGCCTCTACCCTTGTCATCTGCTAAACCACTCTTTTACCTCCTCCCTGCTCCAGGTCATTAGATCAGTAAACATGTTTGAAACTTGGGAGATTATAACTGTGATGTGGAAGCTACAAAGTGCATGTAGGTATTGTCATACAGACCTGTGCATAGTCTACATTTACATATGAGACACTAACCGCAAACACTGACATCACCCGGCACATGCAATTACACCTGAAAAAGAAAGGCAGAACATCAAGATCAACATGCAGTTACTGTTGTTACGCATGATACATAACTGTCGAAAGTACAAAATGCATTATAACACTGTAGTACATGGTATGTCTGCTGCCTGTCAACACCACTCAGCAATTGTAATCTACAATTGTCTTCCTAGTATGTTCACCCTGTGCATCAGACCATATGAGCATGTCCCTGCACCGATGGTGTGGATGACAAGGATGCGGTATAGGCATCATCATCATCATCATATGCACAGGGTGATAATGTTTGCCAGACACCTAGTCTGCACCATTGGATGACATCATGTGTGCGGGTTAGGGCCTTTGATCTCATTGGGCGCATGTGGATGTTATGCGTGTGTGTGTGTTCCCTACATCTGTTTCTGGTGTGTGCATGTATGCACACAGGTCTTGCATGTGGCTGGCCCAAACAGGGGTATTATTGACAGCTGTAGATTGTATAGGGCAGGTTTCTCAGTTCACGGTATCTGGGCATGGCCACGTGACCTGCACCTGTCAGGGGTTGCACGGGCACTACCAGGCAGAGGTCCAGATTGGGTACTGTCTGATGATACATGTCCACTGGAACTGTGTCCCTGTTGGGACCATCCAGAACCATGTGCACATGGCCTGCTGTGTCCGGGTGTGGACAACACAGCACTGCTGCTGCTGCTACTGTCACTATGGGAGTGGGCATGTGAAGTAGCATGTTCACGTAGACCTTCAACAGGTGATGTAACTGGCCTACATCCATGTGTCCAACGCCTCACTCCCACCAGATGTTCCAGAACAGACATTCCACGCTCGAGGATTGACATGCCATGGTCAAGGACTCCCACCATGTCACCCAATCATCTATCCAAAACATCTGCAAGATGATAGTGAGCATTTGCAATTGCCTGGATGTTGTCAGTTAAAGAAGGGACAGCAGCCCTCTGAAGCCTCAGACCTTCTCTGTTGTGCCATTCAGCATGTGCCTTTGCCTCCATTACAGCCTCAAACATGCATCTGGTGACACCAGCTGATGTGCTATGTCTTGCAGGGGCATGTTGGCCAGAGGTCCTCCTATGAGCAGCACTGGGCACATGCCTGTGTGAGACATCACCAGTCAGTTGGCTGGGATCATGGTGTGCAGGCACACCTTCCATAGTCTCCATACTTTCCTGTTCCATGCTACCACCCACCAACTGTCCTTCCTCTATGGCCACTGGTGATGGGATATGTGTAGGCATGAGATCTGTGTGCAGGGATGAGGGGTATGCAGGTGTAATGGCAACTAATGGCACAGTTTCAGCCCCTGACAACCCTACCTGTGTTTCAATCATACTTTCATCATCACTGCTAGAGTCTGTGGGGACACTAACATCAGGTGGACCGCAGGAGGGCAATGTACCTACATCAACACCTGTGAGGGGCAGACAGGAACTGTACATTACAGGTTATACAGTAGAGTACACACACACATACACACACACACACACACACACACACACACACACAGACAGACACACAGACAGACACACACAGACAGACACACACACAGACACACACACACAGACACAGACACACACACAGACACAGACAGACACACACACACAGAAACACCACACACAGACAGACACACACACACACACACACACACACACACACACACACACACACACACACACACACACACACACAGACACACACAAACACAGACAGACACAAACACACACAGACACACGCAGACACAGACAGACACAGACAGACACACATACTATGACACCCAACAGCATGCAACATGCATGTGATATGGCAGAAGGCATTCAGCTTCGACATTTATAGTGGTAGTTATCATACATCCCTAAGTAGCATACAACATCATGCATGTGTTATAGCTGGAGGCACGCAACTTACAAAATTAAAGTAGTAGTTAGCATGCATCCCTGTGTTGCACCATTTGTGTTAGTAGGTTATGCCCCAAACCTGCAACACAATGCATGCACTACGCACCATTGCACCACACTACCATATTTTGTGGAACATACCCCACATGTCGACAAACCATCGCTGACCTTTGTACATCTGCCACATATGCTTTATGTTGGCCACTGCCCCTATGTGTGAGGAGGACATGAGCAGAATGGTGTGTTGAATGAATACTATGTTTGCCTGAGCCCTAGCTTGCATATCTCCCCCAAAACAGTACATGTCTGTTCAACATTATAATGCTTACCCCTGAGCTGAGTCTACAGACGATGTGCATGTGGCTGTACACACGTTTGACATGGCTGTTCCTACTTTGCAATGGTGCCACAGACCAGCACTGGTCAACAGTACACCAGCCTGATGTGTGACATATGTCCTTGCCAATCACATGTAGTATGACATGTCTTCTGCTGGCGTGTTGAATGACATGCATACTTGTTTAACACAATGGTGTCCTTTCAAATATACAGTGAGATAATGGTGTTCCAATGCATGGGCGTGTTATACTAACATGGACCTTCAGCTGACACAATGTTGTCAGTCCGCCCTACAGATATACAGTGACATACTGCACATTGAGCTGATGTGCATAGCCACTGCAGGTCATCATGTGGCTTCACTATTGCTATACAGTGTGAGTTATAGACATAGTTCATAGCCATGACTGTGTTCAGATACAATACAAATCTAATGTGGAATTTGACCCACACCACTGAGGTGTATACACACTAAACCCTACTGTGGAATGTGTGATGCAGGTCACTGAAGCATATAGAGATGACACCCTTGCACATCTGCAACCATATTGCTGATGCCTGGCAACTATGCCCAGACATGGCTAACTTAGCAGTACTTCATGTCCCACATGCCATCTGTGTACCTCGCACACATGAGGAGCAAGTATGACAGTGATGTCTGCCACCAGCAAGGTGAATGTATTGTATCTGTGACCTGATGTGGTTGTATGTGTATGTCGTGTAACACATGTATGTATTTGGATACTGTATAGGTGAATGCTTTCATGTCGTGACACACTCATGATGTTCAAGACATATGTGGTGGTTTGATGTCATGCCTACACAAACTGTGCACAGGCCTGCATGATGTTTAGTGTTTCACATCTGCAATATCACCATTACACAAAGGCCAAAGTTGAACTGTGCCGGGCCAATGTACAACAGGGTGTACACACATGTACATCACTTCTACTCCATGGCCATGTGTAAACATATTTTGTCCAATGGCTGTGATGGGCATCTATTTCACATGTCAGTGTTGTCCCATATGGCATACACCCATAAATGTCATATGCTCCACTTAGGACAGGGTTATGCACACAAAGGGTGGTATGTTTGGGATGTGAGTTATCATGTTTTGCAGGATAGTTGAGCAGTGTTGCAGTCAGCCCACTAAATGTCATGGACATGTCAAATAGCACATGACATTGTGTGACATTCATTGCAAGGGTATAATCCACAAGGGTGAATCCTGTGGGCTGGTCGTACTCCAGCTCCAAAACATTTAGGGTATATGCACACATATGCTCCCTGTATAGTACTGTTTGTATTCCCCACATGTGTAATGATGATCTGTAGTACATGTCCCTACAGTGAGCCACACCTCCACCATTGTATTCACAGCTGTCCACACATCTGGCAATGACAGTCTGTAAGGTTTAGTGTAGGTGTTTTATATAGTCTTCAGTTATTCCACATGGGCAACCACTGTGATGCATTGCAGATCTGACCTGCATATATTAACAGGGCCACCATACATTATGTGTACGTGTGTTAAATGGCCACATGGCAGATAGCTTGCAATTAATATGATCTGTGCATTATCGAGCCTAATAAATAATAACAATCTCACCTGCAACAGGCTGCTGTTGCTGTGAAATGCCAGAGGTACCTAAATAGGAGTGTCACAGCAGTAAGATCATTATCCACACCTGTGTGATAGCTGCAGGCTGCAATGTGCATGTTAGCACATAAGCAAGTACAATAGACTATACTATGGAGTATGCACATCCGTGCATACATAGAGTAGCAAACTATGGTATGTGGCATGTGTGCATACATGCCTTGCATATGATGTTACATTACATATTGTGCAGTAACACATGTAACTATATGTAATATAGCTGTGTTATATGTGCAATAGTGCCTTACCAGGCAACTCCAGGCTCAATGGTTGTGAGACATCCACCTCCACAATACCAGCTAAAGCTTGTGGATGGAGTTCTGCAGTTGTTCCCAGGTTGGCCAGTAGCTCCTTGGTACGTGTGAGTGGGGGATGGGTGAGTGGCCTCCCCCACCTGTTGCACCTTGTTCCCTGGCGATTGCATTTGCATGCTGTTTTGCCCACCTAATGATGTTGGTGCAGTGTTGGCACACCTGCTGATAGGTGCGATTATGGCCACCAACATCATTTACCCTCCTGTGCAGTTCCTCCCACTGGACATCCCACTGCTGTGCATCCTGTGGCACATGGCTAAAGAGTGTTACATGGTTGTCGAGGAGGTATGGAATGAGGACCTCATCCTCCAAGCGCGTGTATGGTGGCAGCCTGGCAAGCAGCATACCTGGAAAACATAATGATGGAGACAGGTCACAGTAACTCACAGAGAAGTCCAGCTGAACATACATGTGTATCACATTTATTAAGATTACAAAAATGTCTTTGTAAATTTATATGGCACTAGCACCACTGACATGTTTAACTCACACACATTTGACACGTACTGGTGATTTAATGTTATCACCATATGTGTGTGTGTGTGTGTCAAGTGATGAAATTGCTCATACTCCATGTGGATGTCTTGATGTGGGCATGTCTGTTTGCCTGTACTAGTATCTTTACCTATCAGCACATGCCTGGATATATTCACATTAATGCAATAGACCTTAATGCTGTGTATATGTCACATATATAGTCATACACAGCCTTAAGGGACATGACCTGTGACCCTGCAGACTTGCTCATGGAAAGGTTTACATGCATGTGTTTTGCCATATACATCTACATGGCACTGTACAGCAGTTTAGCATCCTGCCATGTATTACCTGTGTTGCACATGTGAAACACATGGGTCAATGGCTAGCTTGATGGTATTTTCAGGGTTGGATATCAACTATAGCATGTATGGTCATAGTGAACTAGTAGGCTATATGCCCTGGGCCATTTATGAGCCTAGAATGAAAAGTTTCCTAGCTGTAGCCAAAAGACAGTTAAGTTATAGTGGCCAATTCAAGCAGTGCCACAGAACTAATCCACAGGGTTACTGATATATTTGCCATGCAGTCATCACACCATGTCTCAAAGAGGGGCAATATGCAGCTTTTCTGGACAGGGATGCATAGTATGGCAGGAGTATGTAAAGTGTATGGGACAGGGATCTGTCAGGCATGTTGTGATCCTTGTACTAGAAAGGTGAATGTCCATGAAGTATGTGTTTATTTGGAATCAGGATGTATAAGTGTGGCATGTCCAACATCTCTGTGTTGGACATGGCTTTATTCAGTGTAGGCATCATGCTACATAGTGGAGCTAGGGATTGGGAAGGCCAGTGTAGGCCAGCTGAACATGGCCAATAACCCTTAAAGAAAATATGTGATCTATTATGGGTTACTTGAGTGTTGAGTATGGCTGAACAATGATCTCTTTATTCATGTATGGCACCCTGTCATGATTAGGGGTGCCATGTATGACTACCTGACTGGTATGGTGAAGTAATTATCAAAGGAAAGACTACTATCCAGCTGCATTCCATACACACACAGTTTCTATTATGTTGACCGCTGCCTAGGTGGCAGTTCATGGGTTCAGGATTTATAACATAGAGGATGACAATGCAATACTTAGCTGTAAGATTGTGGCCATACGTCACACACCACACATCTGACCTACAAAGGCCCTTTTGCATGTTGCCCGCAGCACTCATTGAGTCAACTATTGCTCCTAGTTCATAGTCATTTGCAAACTTCAATAGGCAGATGCCTTCTGTGTTAGTCTGTGTGGTATAGATAACAATGAGGGGGAGTACCATGAATTAACCCTGTATTACTGTAGCTGGCACTGGTTTGATGTGTGTGTATTAGTCAGACACCTTCTGTAGTGTTGGTTCTGCCAGCAGTCCAGTTGCCAACCACTCCTGTGACATAGGAATATACACCTAGTTTACTGAGTGTAGCTGGAATACAGTAAGGGTGGTGGTGTCCTAAGACCTGGCAAGGTCATGATATGCTGTGTGAATCAACCTTACTGTCATCTACATCTGTACTGACTACATCAAATAAGTTGATCAAGGTTCATGGCCTTACAGACCAGACTCAGCAGGGTAGTAGTGTACTATTTCCCATTATCAGTGGTGTCTTCCCCTTTGTGGGGTGTGTTAACTGTTGCTGTGCAACATTCAGTGTGTACACAGCCTGACATGATGCTATGAATGAACATGTGTATGTGGAGAGCAAATTGTTCTGACATTTGTGTAGGATACACCCTTGGATGTTGACAGGTCCCATGCAAGCTGTATGTATGGCTTTAGAGAGTGCAACTTGCACCTGCATAGTTGTTATTACAGTGGCTCTGTAGTGTACATGGATATATAAATATGTGTACCTGTTGAGTGGGAGGTGAGTGTGAGTTTAGGTTATCTAAGACCCTAGCTGGATGAACAGGTGCTATTTCTGTAGGTGCAGTACCTCTCATGCCATAGTGCTGTGAAGCATGGCAGGTCTTGTTGTTGCCATTACGATTCATGACACAGCTATAGAATGCACTGTGGTTGGCCACATATGTGGATTAGTTTCACAGTAGCTTTGTGTGGCATTATATGGTGTATCTGCATCTTACTGAGGCTGACCAGGGATCACCTCCACTCACATGTGTTCACTCTTGCAACAGTTACTACCTTATGTGGTACAGTTTAAGGCAGGGTACCACCAGTTTGCCTTCCTATTTGTGTTTGGTTGAATCTTGGTTCTGTTTCAATGGCACAATCACTGCACTTATGTGAGTGCTTAAAGTGCATTTGTGTAGGATTCAGCATTTGCACATGCATTGTCCATATGCATGGGTGCCATGACAGTCACCAGGTCACTCTTAAGAAGCATAACATTGGCTTTGGAGACTGACTATGGGTAGCATACTGTTAGCCCTGTTTGTGTGACTATGGTGATCCAGGTCATTGGGGTTGATGAAATCCAACATGCATTCAGCACAGGTGTTGGTACATGAGTCTTCCCAGTTCATAATGGGATAGTTGAGAGTAGCCATTATTATGGTTTTCTGTCTCAAACCTAATATTCCCCATTACAGCACAATATGACAGTTGGGAATTCTGAGGCATAGTGGGTTATCTATCGCAAGGTGCAATTTGGATTCCACTTTAGCACAAAGGTAGTTGCTCAGCATACTGGATCTGAAGTTATGCAAGTGTAACTAGCGCGGGGGTGTACATATCCTTCAGGAATATGGACACACCTGTGGCCCGTGTGTTCCAATAAAGGATAATGGGCAAGAGGTGAGGTGTGTGTTATAACATGGTCATGCAGGGGTGCTCTCCGGAGCGTTGAGCCATATCTCAATCACTGCACAGATATGTTCTCTATGTTAAGGATTGAAGTAAATGAGTCCATATTGAAATTCTGAAATGTATCATTGAGTAGCGAGACCTGCAGTTTATTGCTTGGCTGTCCCTGTTACAGGAGTGGACTTTCACTGGAACTTTGCATGATGAAGGGGAAGCATGAACCCTAGCCAGTATCCAGATTCCTAGGGGTGGCAGGTGCAGGCTCTGTCTGGCAAAGCATCATGGTCTGTCAACCATGTTATCCCAGGCAGAGATATACAGGATACCCTTTGAATTACACTAGTACATTAGACAATTGTGGAATATAATCCTTTTGTCCTTTTTGCAGTATCATTCTGGCCAATAGCAGAATGCTACCCAGGCCTTGGGACATACCTGCATGGGATGCAAGACCTGGCAGTTCCTACATGTGTGTTTCCATGCAGTCCAGGCTACTGCATCACAGGTCCTGCACAACAACATGGAATATGCCAGAGCCATGTGTATAGTTCAAAATGTGCTCTGAGTGTGTGAGTATGTGGCTAATCATGGCAGACAGGCAGCTGACAGTATGTTAGCCCTCGTATAGCTCGGTGTGTAACATAGTGCCAGAGTTTGCGTTCACAAATGAGCACTGTTGGGCATGTTTCTGGCCATGTGTTTTGAGGTGTGACACAATTATGCAAACTATGTCATACAGGTTTTGTATTTTGTTGTCTGTCTATTCCAGTTTGGGAGGTCGCTTGCTTGGCCAGATGCTTAGAAGCCTCTGTGAATGTGTGTGATTTCTGGTGGTATGTGTGGGTGTCCTTACTGTGTTCTGGTAAGGGTATGTGTTGGTTGTGGTGATGAGATGGATGTGTTAACCTACACCTAATGACTGTCCAGTCCAGTCATGGCTATAGACTGGACAGCCTTCCAGCTTACCCCTGTAACTGCATCCCAGACAATGTGTAGGATGTGGTGTTAGGTGGGTTTGGCAGTGTACATGGCATAGAGATTACATTCCCCCAGGATGGCAACATACACAAAGGTGACATTAGTAAATACTAGTAGCTGACTAGTGGACATGCCTGTATAAGCATTCAGTACTACAAGTACCAAGTACTGTATTTAGTGTACTTATTGCTTATGAAGATGTTTTAGACAGTGATGCTCACAAGAAAATATTTGTGTTATGGACGTGACAGCACTGGCTATTACAGAAACATAGTAGCTACCTTTAGCAGCAATCTTCCTCTAAGGAGCACATCACACCCTGATAGTTGATTACAGATGATGCAAGTGTCAACAGGTCTGTATCCTTTTCTGGATATATACTCACATATCCACCAGAACCATGAGCTCTGTTGGGAATGGACACCCACTCCCCAAACTGAGTCAAGTATCAATAGAATCTGCTGCCACTATCAACATGATCAGGATATAATCAGATAGTGTAAGCCATCACCTATGAAGCAGCTATTACACATGGGCAGCAGTCTCCTACATCTTACACTCCTACTGCAGATATTACACTGGAGTTACAGATGATATGCAACCTGTTTCATTACCAGTACTGGGCACAACCTTACATACAGTATTTGGAAGCAGCTGTTAGGTTTGGCAATGAGAGGTTAGGCTATACAAACCTGAAAGCTCAACCAGTGTGTCTCTACTCTCAATATCCACTCTATGTAGGTGTGCACATAGCCATTTGGGCCAGCCCTGTAACAAGGGTCACTACACATTTGCATAACATGTACACATGCACAGCTGTAATTGCTTGCAAATGATACTAGTGAGGTGGATATTACATGTCGTATGTGCATGGATAGTTACTTAGCTCTTCCAATTTTCTTTGCTATCATGCTGCTAAACTGTCAGATGAATACAAGTCATATGCATCCTGTTACTGAGTATTGTAATCACCAATAGACATAACTAATGTTTGCATAACATAACAGAAACACTATGTAAAATGGAATACAGATCTGCCTAAAATACTGTACATTACACAGTTATTGGCACAATATCCCACAATGCAAATCATATTTGCACAGTAAACCCACTGCTGACATGTTCATTGCACTAATACACTCATACATATGTCTACTGTTACAATATATCAACATATACTATCCCCTGTTATATCACATACTTGTTGGACCAATCCTGACACTGACAGTGGCTGGAAAAGAATTGGTTAATTCCAAGCCCATATATATCATCCCTTGTGGTGTATGAGGAGTTTGCCTTGTAACGTACAGCAGTACATACATAGAATACTACAAGCATTACTACTGCTCAACAATACATCACTACATGATAGCTATTTCCACTATATGCATTGATTACACTGTAATTACTACAGAACAGGTACTACATACACAGACATACTAAATGTTATACATACCTTCTTAGTAATTGGAAGTGTTATTGACTGGTATATTAATCGTTTTCGGTTTGTGTTTCGATCTTCTGTTGGATATTTTGTACTATTCTGCAGGTAGATACAGATGGTTTGGATGTGTGACAATGCATCCTTTTATAGTTAGAGATCAGTAACATGTGATATCCTGATCATCAATTGGTGTTCCACAGTAGTTAATTACATGCATATCAGCTGTGCAGCTATTCCCTTAGCCAATACCATGGCAACAGTGGAGTATAATTGAGTACTCCACTTGGGCGTTGTCCCTTTGCCTTACATGTGAGGAAGACAGGCTGGAAGTGTTGTTTGAAATCTATTGCAGCAGCTGTATGGAGACAAACTGAAATATATTGTGTGTAATGCCTAGAAGATTTGGTCTACATGTGAGTACTGCTGCTATATTTCTGAACATTACTACTTGTGCAGGGTTTGTCTGTACCTAATACTTCTGCATATGTTTCAGTCTGGCTAGGATGTTTGACCAGCTCATGACTGTATGGCTATGTATATAATGTTAGGGGGTTTACAGTGTGCTCACCAGACATCTTAAGTTTGGTGTAAATATGTATCATACTGTGCTGATAATCAGTAATTGGTAACACTTCCTGGTGTAATTACTTTTCAACCCTCTGAAACAGGATTAGTTCAAACAAACCCTGTAACATCAGCAGCTGTTCCATTGTATAACAGCAACTATTTCACATAGGGCCATGTTAGTGTGTCTCTGTCCAGCTATGTTAAGGTTTCAGCAGATGTCGTACAGTGGGTGAATAATTGGTTATGGTATGACAGTATGTATTGTTGTAATTAGTTTGGGTGTGGGGGAGATGGTGGGTGTACATAGCAGATGCAGGTGTGTAGAAACTGCTTTTATACATATTCTATATGTGTGTGGGGGTGCTTTCCCTATGTGAACACCTATCCCTTAGCGGACTATTACTATGGTAATTGCAGGCTGATTCATTAAGGCACTGTTAAATGCTTCCTGTATGGCACTGAATCCTTTTGAATCCTTTTGGCAATACATCAGAATGTATAAAGTTTTGCTACATGAAAGATGTCTGTATTTCTGTCATGGATATTTGCAGTCATTGTAGTTGTGTTGGTGACTAACCCTATTTGGTTCATGTCCATAGAACATATTTGTAATAATGTATTGCCATATACTCTTCATATGTTATGTTCATATTGTTTGGGGGTGGCAGAATGTGTAATTGCTATGGTCCATGTTATACTCAGATTTGAACACTTCAGATGCTGTATACACGCATGTATGTATGTATGTATATATATATATATATATATATATATATATATATATATATATATATATATATATATATATATATATATATATATATATGTATAGAGATTTAGATATAGATATATAATATATAGTATTGCATATGTTTATATGTACCTCCATAGATCTATATATCTACATATATATGTATATCTCTATCTCTCTCTCTGTGTATATATATATATATATATATATATATATATATATATATAATACAACTTTCATTGGGTACATGGTGGTTTGTCCTATTTCCACACAATCCTCCCTTTTGTGTTTTAACCTGTCTGAATACACAACTGGCATAGGTACATCTCAGATAGCTTAGTGGAAGGTTAGTCTGAGAATGGTGTATATGGTTGCAGGTTCTAATCCTAGAAGTGATTATTATTTTACCTCTCAGAACATGCACGGGTAGGGAATGTGTGATTAACGCACATTTAAGTGGTTGTATGCGGGTTTGCCCGTGGTCTGCATGACGTTAAGCAAAGTTAAACCTGTGAAGCGCTTATCCGTTTATCTGTGTTTAAGCGCCACTTTTCCATTGCACAAACCTGCGCAAAACCACTTACAACTGCTTAAAAGTGCTTTAATCAACCTGCATTTGACAGCCCTTTTTCTGGCCCTCAAAATAAATTAACAGCCCTTTCAGGTCATGAACGCGGGGCCATGAACACCACAGTCATTGACTTTACCACTAAGGCATCTGAGCTATGTACAAATGTCATGGCATTTAGAATATACATTTTACTAGAGGCATTCCTCACTACTGAAAACAAATGTGACAAGTTGGTGTACATATGTATGATACATGTTAATGTTCATATGTTTGTGGAATTAAGTGTTGCAATGTGACCTGACAGGGTGTATTATGGATGAGAATGGTTCTTGTTTTTTTTTTTTTTTTATATTGTCCCCATACTCCATGTATACCCCTCCAGTTCACTTATTATACATCCAACCCAGGCTCTCCTTGATGCATAATTTCATTGCCCATCATTCCTCCCCCACCACAATCTTCACATACACAGCAATCATCCCTTCTATGGTGAATTAAGTTAATATTAATAGTTATAATAGCAGAGCTGCATGTGTTTTGTGTACACTTCAATTCCTTTGGATTGCTTCTGTGTCACAAAGTGTGTTCATAGATGTTTATATATATATGGCTATAGATGTAACTGTAGATATATATATATATATATATATATTTACATGTAAGTTCAGACATCACTGACATGTATATGTATATGTATATATATATATATATATATATATATATATATATATATATATATTGAGTATTAATTTGTAACAGTTATACATATGTAGACTTGTATATGTTGATTCACAAACTACAGTACATTACAATGTACTGTACATATGTACACAAAGTGACTGTCCCATTTGTGGTCAGTACTGTGGAATGCCTATAGTATAAGGTGTAGTCTAAAGAGATGGCTTCGGGGTAAGTCCCATGACTATTGTGTGCGTGGTCCAGTGTTCAACACCTGCAATGCTTTAAAAATGTGTTTTACTCCAGAATAAGGCTCATTTAAGTGGTTGTAAGCATGTTTAAAAGTGTTTGTGCGACATTAAAGCAGCAGTTAAACAAACTTTACAACTTATAACCTGTGCACGCATACATGGCCACATCTGCTCACTACTCAGGATATATACATTTCAGTGAAGTAACATCTCACTATGTGCTTACATAACATTACATTTCTGTTGACTTTATCCTCCAGCACACATGGATATATATATATGGGTGTTTCAAATGTTTATTATACTGAAGCATACTACCTAGATATGCAAGCTGTGGTTAAGGTATACTTTTTAACATGAAAAACATCTCTGACCTTATTGGTATTTGAACCAGGACTGCACAGATACCATGCAAATGCTGTATGCATTGCACTATTGACATTAACGTTGCTTCTGCCTATTTCCTATTTAGATGATTTCTATGTGTAAGCTAGGCTAAGCAAAGGGCGGAGGCACCCAAACCCACTGATCTTCACTTACTCTTGAAATAAAAACATAACAAATTAAATGAGAGATTATAAATTAAATTCCTAACTACATCAGGCATAGCCCCTCAGTGACACACTTCATGAGAAACCTTGATGTGTGAATAGGTAACAGAATATACACCCCTGGGATCATGTTTCCCAGGACCATACAGCCAGGGGGTGGGGGAGCCGCTCCAGGTTTTATAGCTGCAAGATTTGTTGGGGAAATTGAATGGTGTTGATGTTTCATGTTAACATGCCGTTTTTAGATCACTAAGTGCCCCTATCACTCTCCGCCACCCCAGTCCTCAACAGCTTCCGGCAACTCTGCCTGGAATCACTTCATTGGTTATGCTTGACAGAGGCTCAGTTACTTCATCAATGGTGCAGGGAAAGCCAACACACTGTAGCTATGCTTCTAAATGCCCTTGAGCAGATAGTCTACTACCTATCTGTGAACCTCTAAAGTGCAGGCCATCACAGACAGAATATGGAAATAAACAGAGCTTTCAGATCACAATATACAGTGAAAAATCAACATGTAGTCAGAAAAGTTAAGTACAGCAAGAACATACAGAACACTGATACTAAATCACTCCAAAAGCCTATCTTGGAAGCTAGAAGACATGTATAAGTTTTAAGCTTTCTATTGCTTACCAGTAGGTTACCTACAGAAAAGATGAGAAACAAGCACAGATGGGTAACATGTATGCAACAATACTATACCGGCTTGCATGTGTCAGCCTTAGGCTTTGGAATACTGGCCAAGGTTATTGGCACCCCCATGGTGTCTTTTTTAGGCAAGTCTCAAAGGTGATTCCTACCTCCATAAACAGCACAATAGCGGAATCATTGAGGGTTATGCTACTCAACGCCAGAGGTTGTAATCACAACATGCACGCACTCACAGCACTCCACTGTATGGACAACGTCAACATCTGTGCAGTAACTGAGATGTGTTTTAAGGCTCCTGAGAGCACACCAGCACTACTGGACTACAACCCATACCACACATTTCGGCTACAGAACATGGACTGACACAGACATGGAGGGGGTGTATCCATATTCATCAGGGATATCTACACCTCCAGGTTAGTGGGGCAGCATGATACCTCTGAGATCATCCATGCGAAGCTAACATCAGCCACAACTGCAATGCAAACTATGGCCTGCTACAGATCACTCTCTATGACCCAGGACCACCACTCCTCCTACCTGGAGACAGTGGAAAACATGACAGTCCTACCAAACACCTGGTATTGGTCAAATACCCTACCATTAACTGGGAAACGTACTCAAGGGCTCACTTCCAGGCCCAGCGCTTCCTGGAATTTATCACCTCATATGCCCTGTGTCAGATGGTAAACTCCCTAACGAGAGGTGGAAACATACTAGAAGTGGTAATCACCAACATGGGTGACAGGTGCACCACAGCAGAGGTAAACTGGTCACTGGTTAGATCTGACCATGGAGTTTTCACTGATGATTTCCACACCCAACCATCTTCCCCACCTAAGGAAACCACAGTGAATACCTTTCCTACAGCTAAAGTCACACTACTAAAGACAGAGGTGGGAGGTTTCACAGCCCCCACCCTAAGGGAAAACACTGCTCAAGATCCAGAAAGATTTACAAATGCGCTCTATAAGCACCTACAAGGATGTATGGATCGTGCCATCATTGGTAAACCAAGACTCGCCCCTCTTAGACAAGGACACCAGTCTGGTGGGCCCTTGCAATAAACAGGCTATACAGCAGAAGTGGGACAGTAGTCCAGAAAAACAGCAACACCCAAGAAGGGCAGATGTCTGTGACCAGTATTAGTAAGAAACAGAGGTACCTTATGAAATCATCCAAGGCTAACATCAACAGGAAAATAGGCCGGGATTCAAAAGATAACCACAAAGCCTTCTTTGGCTATGTCAAGGATCTAAGTGGTAACACACAGATTTGCACTGTGCCAGTGCAATATAGCATAAAATATACTGACCCTACTGATATCGCCAACATCCTTGCAGATACATTCAGTGCAAACTTCACCCCCTAAAGAGCCCACAACAATACCCGGAAAGTACAGTATCCCAGACATTAGAGACACACAGGTGGACATGGCCCTCTCAGATGTCAAAACAGAGTGTCAGTGGAGGCAGATGGTGTCCCAGACTGCATCCTGCAAACACTACAGGACAAACTAACCCCCCACCTAATAAAGCTTTTCAACCTCAGCCTCTACACAGGCTACATGCCCATACAATGGTGCATAGCAACGGTTATTCCACGCCACCAAAGTGGAAACAAAACTGACCATGGTAACTACCACCCCATAGGCCTGACTAGCCTGGTCTGCAAAGCTATGGAGTGCATCCTCATGGCACTCAATGACAACGACATTGGTAACCTCCAAACACTTGACCCAACCCAGGTCAGCTTGGTTGAGTGCAGATCATGCCTACTGAACCTGTTTGTCATCTTACAGACAGTCACCAAGATGTTAGATGAGGGGAGAGGTGGTTCACACTTGCTATCTGGACCTCGCCAAGGCTTTTGACACCATTCCCACTCAGGTATTATTGAGAACCTCATCAGCCTGCACATAAACCCATACATCACAGGATGGGTTGCCGACAGGCTTACACACAGAACCCACATGGTAAGACTGGCAGCCTCCAGGTCCAACTCTTAACCAGTCACAACTGGTGTCCCACAGGACTCAGTCCTGGGACGCCTACTGTTTGGCATATACTTCTCAGAGGTACAGGCAAACACAGGTGGACTACGGCAGACCATGTTTGGCAATGACTGCAAACTGGGAGCCATAATTGACAGTCCAGCTGACACAGACATCCTTCAAGGGGCCTCACAGAGACCGACACAGGGTGTCAATGTCATGGACTACAGCTAAGTGCCACAAACTGCAAGGTCATTCCATTTGGGAAAACTAAACACCCACATATTTTTTTTTTTTTTTGTTCCTGCTAAGCCTCATATTCTTAGCCTCATATTGTACTCTAATGCATTTACACCTTGCATTTGGTCAATCCATGTATTCATTGAAATGTATATTTTTTGTATTTCTGCAATTTTACATATTTTTATCTTGTTTTAGTAGTTGTAGTGGAGCTTTTCTCCCCGGGCCTCCACTGAAAATGGACATGTATCCAGTTGGACTAGCCCGGTTAACAAATGTAAAATAAATAAAAATAAAATAAGTGGCAGCCACTTTAATACAGATGAGGTAATAGGGTATCTGGGGACTAAGGTAGATAGTGGTCTCTCCTTTGACAATCGTATCTCCAGAGTAGTTAGGACATCCTTCTATGTAGGCCATCCAGTTACTAAAGGGTTTGCATCTAGACATACTGAGGTTATAGTGCCCCTTTACTCATCACTCATCAGTCCCATCATAGAGTATAATAACCCATTTGGGATATAATATCCAACAAGTCCAGAAAGAGCAGTCAGCAGAAGCAATAATATGTCCTTTATTAGACTACAGCTCACCAACAATCAGAACCAGAGTGTAACTCAGAAAAGAATTAAGCGCTTTCATCCACCATCATATGGACTTCTTCAGAATCAATTAAACAATTATAAACACACTATTTAAATCCATTTTGGCACCAATTCAAATTGAATTCTTGCATTCTTCAATCCATGACAGTAAACCAGAGAAAGTAAATCTTGCCCAGTCCTGCTACCGACTGAATTTGATGTGGTGATTCTTGGGACAGGGCTACAAGAACCCATTATTGCAGCAGCATGTTCCAGAATAGGTCAACGTGTTCTACACATTGACAGGAAGGCATATTATGCAGGAGAATGGGCAAGTTTTACTTTCTCTGGTTTACTGTCGTGGATTGAAGAATGCAAGAAATCAATTTGAATTGGCGCCAAAATGGATTTAAATAGTGTGTTTATAATTGTTATGACAATCAAATGTCAATAAATAAATACAATAAAATAAATTGCAATCTTGTCTAATTTGTATGCCTGGTCAGTTTTTGAGCTCCAGGCTGAGACTGAAATGGGTCAGATTTGATCAGTGTTCTACCTCAGTGAACAAATTCAAATCAGTCAGTCAATGAAATAATCTATCATTCCTCTCCAATTTCCCTTCCATGAGACATCTAGTATATTTTAACACCAATGGTGCCACTTCAGGCTTGCTGCTGCCGTCCAGCCCCTCTCCAGAAATAAACACATCATTATTCTCTATGGGAAGAGTGGTCACTGACTGGGCTTTTCCTCTTTGCCCCATCTTACTCATGTGGGCTAACCTTAACAATAATGCTAGCACTACTCCTGCCCCTAACCCTACACATTACGTTACTAAAAACCTCTTCCCTAACAGTACCACTATACAAGAGAAAAGAACATAGAATGCAGCCAACATAAAACATGCACAACACTGACTCTATCCACTTACCCCCCATACCCTTTACTCTAACCATAAATTGTAAACACTTGCATATTCACAACTACTGCTACAACACAATCTTGCATATCCTCGCAGCCACCACATTTTCATTCATAAGTTCATAGGTTCATAGGTTCATACTAGGCTATCTGCCATAGGGCATTTATAAGCCTAGCCAGAATGTGTTTGGCTTTCGCCACCCATTTTAAATTTATTTTGCTATGCCCTTTTTCGAGGTTAGTATACTGTGCCTCTGTCTAACAGTGACACAGAAGTGATACCCGGGGTAAACCTACGATCTCCCATCCACTCATCAAGATTCCTCTTGAAGAGAGTCAATGAGGGACTCTGCCTAACCTGGACTGGGATTTTATTCCAGAGTGAAGGGAGCCTCTGGGTTATGAATCTGTCCCTCCAGCATGTCCTATTTATTTCAGTGCTGAGGTTCAAGTCTCTCAAGTGCGTAGCTCGATAGGATTTGGATTTTCTGAGGTGCAGCATGTCCATTACTTCCGGGTTGGACATGGCTTTATACGTCAGGCACAGATTGCCTCTGAACAGGCGGTATGCCACTGAGTAGAGCTGGAGTTTCTTTAACCGGGCAGCATATGGCATCTGTTTGAGCCCTTTGATCCTCTTGGCGAGGTACTTTTGGGGTCTTTCCAGTTGCTGCAGGAGTCTGGTAAGGTACATCCCAAAAGGGGCATTGTACTCAATTATGGGCCTGATGAGGCATGAGTAAAGAGGCACGATGACATCCCCTGATCTAAATGTGAATCCCTTCATGATTAGGTGGGCTATATAAAATGTTTTTCTAACCACTTTGGCTACGTGGTTGTCAAATGAGAGATTGCCATCAACTTGGGTCCCCAGGTCCCTAATTACTTCTTCTGTACTTAATGGATTACCACCTCTGTGGTAATTTGTGGGCACTTTGTTTTTCCCAAAGGGGATGACTATACACTTTTTGGCATTTAGCTTGAGGCCATGGCTCTGGCACCAGTTGTCTGTTTCTATGAGGCCCTTTTGGAGGATGCTTGTGTCGACTGGAGAGTCAATTATGGTGCCCAGTTTGCAGTCATCTGCGAACTTGGTCAGCCACAGTCCTTCCGTGTTGGCCTGTACCTCCGAGAAATATATACCGAACAAGAGAGGTCCCAGGACTGAGCCTTGTGGGACACCACTTGTAACTGGTTTGGAGTCTGACATGGCTCCAGCAATTCTAACCATGTGGGTTCTGTCCTTGAGCCAGTTTGCAATCCATCTAGTGACATAGGGGTTTATATTTAAGTTGGTGAGCTTATCTATAATGTCCGAGTGGGGTATTGTATCGAAGGCTTTTGCGAGGTCCAGGTAGGCTGTGTGGACCACCTTCCCCTCGTCAATGGCCTTGGTGACTGTTTCAAAGAAATCAACCAGGTTTAAGAGGCAGGATCTGCCCTTAACAAAGCCGAACCGGGTAGGATCCAGTGTTTGTAGGTCCCCCATATCTTTATTTATGAGGTCCATGATGATCCTTTCCATAGCTTTGCAGACCAAGCTAGTCAGGCTTATGGGGCGATAGTTTCCAGGATCCGTTAAGGCACCACCTTTATGGAGAGGGACCACTGTTGCTGTACGCCACTCTTTGGGCACATATCCTGTAGTAAGGCTGAGATTGAACAGTAGTTTTATGTTTGGGTTTAGCTCTTCTTGGAGTTCATGTAGGACGCAGCCCAGGACACCATCTGGTCCCATTGATGCTGTGTTTTTTGCTTTGGAGAGGGCGGCTCTTACCTGAGCATCTGAGATGTCAGGGGGGGCCGCACTCTGCTGGGATAGATATTTGCCCTTTTGGTTGGGGGGGGGGAGAAGCTTGCACTGATCTTGTCAGCTAGGATGTTAGCAATGTCTGTGGGTTCGGTGTATTTTTTGTCATTTTGGACTAATTCTGAGCATATCTGGGAATTACCACCCAGGTTCCTAACATAACTAAAGAAAGCCTTGTGATTATCTTTAGTGTCCTGTGCAATTTTTCTCTCGAAGCTGGCCTTAGACAATTTTATGTGTGCCCGTAGTTTTTTGCTAATACTGATCAGTGATGCCTTCCCTTTTTGGGATTTTGCTCTATCATTTAGTAGCTTCCTCCTTCTATTGTATAGTTTGTTTATGGCTGGGGTCCACCAGACAGGACGTCTGCCTTTGGAGGATTGGGTCTTGGTTTTATTTGGGATCGCATGATCCATGCATTCCTGAAGGTGTTCATAGAATGCGTTTATAAAGGATTCTGCGGTCTAGGCCGTATTTTCCACATTCATTTTCCTGCTCAAACCTGCTTACCTACTCTATATAAAACTAAATTCAACCATATGTGATTTACTACGATGAGCATTCATTTGTGCATTCTCTCTTTTTTTTACACTCTGAAAACTCTTTCTGCCAAATGTGTATTTTACCTTATGAGTTACACACAAATATATATATACACACACATATATATATATATATATATATATATATATATATATATATGTGTGTGTGTGTGTGTGTGTGTGTGTGTGTGTGCGCGTGTGTGTAGTTCACAATATCGACAAGTTAAAATATAGACAACCCCCTATTCTCCAAGCCTTCTCTTATTTACCATCACTGGGATCACATAACAATGGGGAAAATACAAATACCCCTTTTCAATATTTTGAGTTTTCAAGATTTTGACTTTCAGTATTTTGAGTTTTCAGTAAAATGACACTTATAACCCATGGGTCTACTTCAGAAGACTGAAAAAACAAAAGACTGAATCCCAAAAGACAGAAAATTCAAAATACTGAATGATGGAATTTGCCACTTCTCCACTCTTGTACAAACTTGGAGTTGGTATATATAGTTTGCAGGGGGTGAAGGGTGCAGTGGGTCTTGCCCTCTCCATTAAAAAAAGTTCAGTATTTTGAATTTTCAGTCTTTTGGAATTCAGTCTTTTGGTTTCTCAGTCTTCTGAAGTAGACCCTTACACATGTGTGTGCATATATAGATATATATATATATATATATATATATATATATATATATATATGTATGGATCTACTTCAGTAGATCGAACATATTACAAGCTTGAACCACATATGGCCGAGATCATATATTCAAACTTGTAACAGTTTGAACACTGAAGTAAAAAAAGAAAAAAACAACAAAAAAAAAAAAATGTCTGTAGCAGGAGGGCTACACCCCCTGCACCCCACACACCCCCTTATTTTAATATACCAACTCCAAGATCGCACTACATTGCGGAAAAGGGAAATCTTCCCATTCCGCACTGTACAGAGATCTCCATTCAGTCTGGTCGAACATTTACAAGTTTGAACATATGGTCTCGGCCATATGAGGTTCGAACTTGTTATATGTTCAGTCTACTGAAGGGGACCCATATACATACATATATATATATATATATATATATATATATATATATATATATATATGTGTGTGTGTGTGTGTGTGTGTGTGTGTGTGTGTGTGCGTGTGTTAACTGATCATACTATCTGGTTAAGGTGACACAGAAGGCAAATGAAGATTGCAGGAATCAAATGCAGGACTGCTGCACAACATGTATGTATCAGTCCTAGTCTTAAGCCACTACACCAAGCTGACAAAACCATTAGTAAATTAAGACAAGAGCTACAAGCTTTTATGAATGCAAAATGAAAACTCTTATATGTTAAAATATCTGATTATACATAAAATAGTGTCATTTTTTGCACATCCACCTACTGCATGTCTTTGGAATGTGGGAAAAAAAGCTTAGCACCTTGAGGAAACCCACACAAACACAGGGAGGGCATGCAGACTTCGTACAGAAGGCAGTCTAGCTGAGAATCAAACCAGGGAACCTCTTGCTGTGAGGTAATAATGCTATCTGCTGTGACATGCGCTCTGAGTATTAGAGAAAAATAACCAATGCCTTAATTTTTCACAAACAAACTGTATAGGTTATAGACTTCTTGACAGTGATTCATGTTTCAGTCACTCAAAGATTATTTTCTGAAAACTGGTATTTCTGTAGGTACTATTTCTCTTTGGTGCTGTACCAAGAAGAGTGGCTACAAAGAGCTTCTAACAAGCTGTTTTCCCTGAACAGCTGCATATGAACCATTTGTATTCATATTTCAAAAACTGTTATCAGACTTCTCACCGATCCCTGCATTTTCGCAAAGGAGACGCATGCCCTAGGATGCAAAAAGAGCTACTGCCAATGGTAAGCCTTCAAAGCAGTGGAAAACCACTGGAAACCCCTTTTCTGATTCAGAGACAGGCCCACAGCAGTGATTCAACATAATTAGTCAAATCACCATAGAGGAAAGTCTCTATGGTCCTCCTAAATGTCAATGACACATTCCAGGTCATTCTGAGAGGAGCAGCTAATGCTAGTTAGTGATGTGTTTTCCCCAAGCAATGTCTGTGGTTAGCGTAGTTACTTAACCAAATGATTCTTTGATTTGTATTAGGTTAATTGCCATTGTGGGCCATTTTAAGCCTAGGCAATTATCCCATGTGAGAATCAAACCCTGCACCTTGTGTTTGTAAGGTAAACACCTTAACCATTATGCCATCCTCCCACCCACAGAATTGGTCATGTGCATAAATTGGCTCATCTTGCCATGTGAATGAAGACGTCCAAAATGCTGTATTTTCCCATTATAGTCAAAGGTCAAGGCCCAAAGTATCCACTTTTGGAAGATCAGTCTCTGTTATCCAACCTGCACCTCAGCTGGGATGCTCATCCATCAGAAAATGAATAAATGTGAGGTTTTAAACTAAAGATGCAGGTTTTTCCTCTTGAAGGGTAGGTTGCTGCAAGATTCACCATGGAGATTACTTCTTTGTACTGTGTAGTTTTAGGAATTTTTATTTTATTCAATGGGATAGATCACATAAAAGATAATATCAGGTAAGAAGTTTTAGAGAAGTGGTGGTGATGGTGGTTGAGTGAGCACATCCACCTATGTGGCAGTGTGTGTGTGTGTTTGTCTCTGTGTGTCCAAAGGTGAATGGATGTGTGTGTGTGTGTGTGTGTGTGTGTGTGTGTGTGTGTGTGTGTGTGTGTGTGTGTGTGTGTGTGTGTGTCTGAATGCCTGCATTTCTATGGGAAAGTGAATGAAGGGGGTGCCTGGGCCAGTGAGATGCATGGGCCACCAGTGGTATTTACTGTAGGAAATTGAAGGTTAGTATTGGTGGCAAACACATGTGATTCAGAGAACATGCAAATAAGCTAAAATTAGGGTATTTCTTCTAGCTAATCTTGTCTCTGGATCACATTTTATGCAAGCCAGCAAACTGCAGTTTCGACTCACATTGTGATTCTTTATACATTCCAAAAATAGCATATTTGATTTCTTCCTCTTTTATTTATGGACAAGATTCTTCAAGGTTTTTCCAGAACAATGGAATACTTCACAAACACCTATGGCCATCAGAGATGCCTTGTATTCACAGTCAGATAATGCAGCAAACTTAAAGAGCCATTGATGTCTAATATTTAAAGCCAAGCAGACCATACATAATCAAGAAATTTGGCAGTTATATTTGCCTTCAATTACCACATCAGCCACTTTGTCAAACATGTGCATATGATTGGGTACAAACATTACTTTGTAACAGTGGTGGACTAAGTGCACCTTGGGCCCTGGGTTGTTTTCAAACTATGGACCCCCGCCCCACCACACACACACGCACACGCACACAAACACACACACACACACACACACACACACACACACACACACACACACACACACGTTGTTTTGATCTAGCATAAATGTGTCTGTTCTTTTGGGTTCATTTTTCGATTGTTTTAAATTATACTTCTTGTTAAATTCAGCAGCATTTTTAGAGTGATTTTTAGATATTTCATTTTGATAATTTTTCTAGTAAGCAATGAAAGAACATGTTTTTTTCAATAATGACAAAGGCACCAATTTCAGAACATTTCATCCATTAAAGACCACAAAAACTGCTGTCATTATAATCCACCAGTATTTGTACGTATCAACCAGTGTATTGACTTTGTACATATCAAATGTCTGATTGTGATAGAAATGCTGACAGTAAAGTATTCCATTTTGTTTTAAACAAATACACGCTATTCCTGGAATGACAGGTGTAGATCATAGTATAAAATGTGTGCTGTGTCTTTAGGAAGCATGCGAGGCTGTACATGCATGTATATATATATTCCACATATGCAAATACCTAGTGCCATTTTGAAGGAGCAGCTAGGGAGTGAGCATACAAGATCTTAGTCATTAATTGTATATAAGTTATTTAAGTTAGAGTCAATAGTCAACAGTAGTGATGTTGTTTGTATGAAATAAAGCTAATTGAATAGAACTCACCAAGACTCATTTATTCATGTCCTAGGCACAAAAGTGACATAGTGTCAGAACCGGTATCGAAGAGAGAAGAATATTCGGAGCCATGAAGTGCAAAGACGACAGTGAAGGTAAAATTGAGAGAAAAGTACACAAACATAGCCAGAATAAAACAAAGCTAATGAGAAATAACGCAAAATATTTACTCGATACGAAAGACAATAAAGTGGCATTACAAGGGTACAAACCGTATTATCAGGCAAGCAGAAAGTACGAAAAGTTTGTTAACTAAAGAAAATGTTTAAGATAAAAGTATTCAATAGAACAATTAACTGTAAAGTAAAACGAGTATGTTTAAAGCAAAAAAAGAACATGTTTAAAGCAGAACGAGTGTGTTCAAGGCAAAGCTGGACATGTTTAGAGTAAAACGATCACAAGACAAGAAAAGTATACTGGGCATAAAAGGGCTTAAATGAGTAAAACGAATATAATAAAAAAAAATTAAGGGCACATTAAGCAAAATAAAGCAAGGGTGACTGTATTTGTTTTGGCAAAGTGCTGTATTTGGGCGACTTTGTATTGTATCAAGGGCATAACTAGAGTTATTCGAAGTATCTCAAAATGTGTAAAAGTGCTTATAGTGTGTACTTATTACTGTGCATGTATTTCAAAGAGTTTATTGTGTGCAAAGTGCAACTATGTCTTGTAATACAGTCAAAGCATAGCCATTTCAAAAAGTTTCTTGTGCTGGGTGTGTCTATTCGCAAAGTGATGCCATTACAGAGTGCTTCTTGTACTGTAAAGAGTTGCCTAGTAAGATATCGCCATTTGGGGGCATTTCAGTGTGCTGTATGCAGTTATTCTCAAAATGCAAGTACTTCGAAAAGTTATTGAGTTCATGGCAACAGATGATCAATTTATTCACATTGTACAGTTACTTGACATGTTTCTTACACTGATAAGAGGTGTTTTCTTACAAGAGACGAAATTACAAGAGTATTACAGTGCTTGTGAGGTATTCAGTCACATTGTGAAGTTCTCGAATGTTTCTTAAAATGATAATAAATTACTTTAGCAAGTGATGGTAAATGACTGCAGCATTTCTGCCTTTACCGATAACATTATGAAAGTACCAAAACACCTGAGAAGTTTATTTCGCAAAGTCCAGTTATTCAGAAGTACTATGAGTTTGTTTATTCGTATAATTCCAAAAATCCCAACAAAGGTACAAGTTCAGAGTACAAAGGTATTGGACAATTACTGGCATTAATTCTGGCATATGTGCATAGGTGTATGTTTATGCTTATTTGCAAAACCCTTGGCTGGTATGTGTTAATATGGCAGATGGATTTCGAAAATCCTTACCACTTGTATTTGATCAGAATTTTGCAGAGAACTGGAGAATATTTGAGCAAGAGTACGATATTTTTATACAAGCAGCTTATACAGATAGAGATGCATGCAAAAGGGCATTCATTTTGCTAAACCTAGCTGGGTCAGAGGCCACAGAAAGAGACCGTTCATTTGTGTATGCACCAGCAGTATATGAAGGAGAAGATGCAGACCGCCATATTGTTGTACAAGCTGAATCAACGGAAGACCCCGACTGTTTGACGTGCAAGTTCAGAAAAATGTGTAACCCCCAGATGAATATTACATTATAAAGGCTTTCTTTTACACAAGAGATCAGAAACCAGAGGAAACATTTGCAGCTTATATAACAGACTTGAGAAACAGGGCTAAGACGTGTTGGTTTGGTGATTTAAAAGATGAGCTGATAAAGGACACGCTTGTATGTGGTATTAACAGTGCTGCTGTGAGAAAGATTGTACTTCATCACAGTGATTTAACATTGACCAAGGCCATAGAGATTTGTCAAATCCATGAGGTGACAGAAAAACACACAAGGATGCTTGCGCATGACAAGAGCATGGTTTCAGTTGGTTCTGGAGCACATGTAGATAGTATGCAACACGTGGCAAACAAGGGCAGGCCTAAGCATGTGGCAGCTACAAGGTTTACAAAGAAGGCACGCAGCTTTCCAGAAAGTTCTAAGAAAGATGTAAGCTCCAACACCAGCTCAGTGCAGTATAAGTATGAATCAGCAAAACCCAAATCTAGCTTTATTGTTAACTGTCGCAAGTGTGGTGCGAACCATGAGTCTAAAAGACAGAAATGCTTAGCATATGGTCAGCAATGTCACAAGTGTAAAAAATAGAATAATTTCCAAAAGTTTTGCAAATCAAGTAAGCCTCACACAGTTGTAAAGAAAGGTCCCACAAAGAAGCAAGTTGATCAAGTAGATCCGAAGCAGTCAGCTTTTTATGTGGATGGTGTATCAATGCTTGGTGAAAGAATTGATGCAGTGAACTTATTAACAAGAAGTGAAGTATTTTGTACTGTGCAGATTAATGAAAAATCCACAGAGCTCAAAATAGATACTAGTTCAAAGTGTAATGCTATTTCAGCAGACACATTTGTTAGAGTGGGAACTAATGAATAACTCAATGTAACCAGTAGTGTGAGGCTTGTTGCTTATGGAGATGAAGAAATTCAAACCGAAGGTTCAGTGATGCTTTCATGTTATTTGGCCAAGAACTGTTACAACTTGTTATTCTCTCTAGTCCAAAATCCAGTGAGATCTTTATTGGGTCTCATAGATAGTTTGAGAATGAATCTGCTTTCTTTTGCTAAAGAAGTCCATCATATAAGTGCATTTCTGAGTTCTCATTTTTCAGAAGCCACTTTCTCAGAGTATGCCGATGTTTTCAATGACAAATTAGGCAAACTTCCAGTTGTATATTCTATGAAGTTAGACCCAGAGGTCACTCCAGTAGTCAGACCAGCAAGAAAAGTTCCAATAGCTATGTAAAATAAAGTTAAGGCTCAGTTGGATAAAATGGTGCAGCAAGGTGTGATTTGCCCAGTCACAGAACCAATGGAATGGGTGTCGTCCAGGGTAGCCACTCACAAAAAAGGCTCAGATGAAAGATCACATCATACAATGCACACAATCGAAGGTTGCAGCTCTAATACCAAATGCCACTGTATTTTCTGTTGTGGATGCAAAGAGTTCATTTTGGCAAGTGATGCTAGATTGCAAATCCTCATTTCTAATTACTTTTGGTACTCCATTTGGCAGATACAGATTCCTAAGGATGCCATTTGGAATAAACTCTACAAGTGAAGTCTTCCAGCATGCAATGGAGCAAATTGTTTTGGGTTATCCATGTGTCATAATAGTAGATGATCTATTGTTTGGAGGCAGTGGTGAAGCAGAGCTTGACAGAAACCTAAAGAAAGTTCTAGACAGAGCACGTGAAGTTAACTTGAAGCTCAGTCCAAAGTACAAATTCAGACTTCCAGAAGTTACGTATGTAGGACATTTGTTTACGAGTACAGGCTTGAGACCAGACCCGACCAAACAAGCAGCTATTCTTGAAATGTCAGCAGCAGATAATGTGTATATTCTACAGCGTTTTCTGGGCATGGCCAATTATTTAGGAAAATTTATACCAGACTTCAGTGAGTTGACAGCATCTTTGAGAGAGTTCACATGCAAAATTGTTGCTTGGTCAGGGTTAGAACATCATCAGAAGGTATTTGAAGACCTTTAGCAGAAAACTGCCACCCTACCTATGTTAAGATACTATGATGTGAACAAACCAGTTACTCTTTCCTGTGATGCTTCAACATTTGGTCCTGGCACAGTTATACTTCAAGAGGGCAGACCAGTAGCCTATGCATCTAAAACAGAACACTAACGCAAACTGAGATGCAGTATGCTCACATTGAAAAGCAACTGTTGGCAATAGTATTTGCATGCTCCAAGTTTCATGATTATATTTATAGTCGAGATATTCAGATTGAAACTGATCATCAACCTCTAGTTACTATTTTAAAGAAGCCTATCCATTCTACTCCAGTGAGATTACAAAGAATGATGCTCAATTTGCAAAAGTACAATTTCAAATTGGTCTACACTAAAGGCAAATTGCTTTATCTGGCTGATACTTTATCTAGATCTACCAGAATTATGACATAATAGCTTAACGCAGAAACTTTTGACTTTGGAGTGATGGCAGTGCACAATTTTTCCACCACTAGACTTGATGAGTTAAGAGATCCTACCCAGACTGATCCAATTTTGTAGAAGCTTAATCACTATATTAATGTTGAATGGCTGTCAAAACAATCTAGTGTATCACCTGAAGTGCAAACGTATTTTTCTTACAGAGAATAATTGTTGATGGAGGATGGCATTATTTTCAAAGGTCCTAAAATTATTGTTTCTGCTTACTTACAACAAGAACACATTCATATTTTGCATCATGCTCACCCAGGAACTATATCCACTAAGAGAAGAACATGAGAATTAGTATTTTGGCCTTCATTACCGAAAGATATTGATAGAGTTCATTCTACTTGTTCGGTATGCAATAGTACCAGATTGCATTTGCAAAGAGAACCACTTCAACTAAATCAAATTCCTGAACAAGCTTGGTCTACTGTAGCAATTGATATCTTTGAGTGGAACAATCAACACTACTTAGTTTTGGTAGACTGTTATTCAGATTCTTTTGAGATTGATCTACTATCTAACCTAACCTCAGCTGCTGTTATTACCAAGTTGAAATGTCATTTCTCAGTTCATGGTAGTCCACACAAACTTTTTTCTGACAATGGTACTCACTTTACTAGCCAGGTGTTTCAGAAATTTGCAAAAGAATGGGACTTTGTACATGTTACTAGTAGTCCTGAATGTCCTCAGTCCAATGATCTACCTGAAAGAGTAGTGCAGAGTGCAAAGCCATTGCTTGAAAGGTCAAAGCATGACAATACTGATAAGTTATTGAATTTGCTTAATCTCAGAAACATACCTCGTAATGATATTCTTGCTCACCTGCTCAAAGACTACTTCCCAGACAAACTAGAACTATGCTACCTATTTCTTCCAGTTTTTTGCAGCATAAGTCAAAGAACACTAAAACCATCAAGGCTCAATTGTTTAAGAAGTGTAATATCCAGAAATCTAGTTATGACCGATCAAGCAGATTACGTCATCCATTGAGGAAAGGAGAGATGGTACGAATTCAGACAACAAAAATATTTTATCGAATAGGACAGATTACAGGCATTTGTGCTGAGCCACGATCTAACTTGGTAAATTCCGAAGGCATGGAGTATAGGAGGACTGTACCAGAATCATCATCATAATTGCAATCACAATATTGTATCTGTGATGTGTGTTCTAAATCAAAGAGTCAGTCAGACACTGTTTACAGACCAGAAAGTGTCAGAATTCTGACTCCATTCCAGAAAGTGATTCAAACATTCCACAGAGTAATCACTTTACAGAAACTGCTCCAGTTGCTAAAGTTAACACTCCATTTTATGTCACATGATATGGATGAGTATCTAAACCAAGTGTGAAATACGCAGCAATGTGAATTTGATTGTACGTGCCTATAAGTTTGAATATTGTATAATGCATGACTGAAAAGATACCTGTGATTTCTGCATGCCAAACAGTCTCATAAGGATTGCATGGTCTATTTCTCAAAGACAGAGGAAGTAGATCATAGTATAAAATGTGTGCTGTGTCTTTAAGAAGCATGCAAGGCTGTACATGCATGTATATATATTCCACACGTGCAAATACCTAGTGCCAGTTTGAAGGAGCAGCTAGGGAATGAGCATGCAGGATCTTAATCATTAGTTCTATACACATTATTTAAGTTAGTCAATAGTCAACAGTAGTAATGTGTTTGTATGAAATAAAGCTGCTTGAACAGAACCCACGAAGACTCATTTATTCATTTTCTAGACACGAAAGCGACAACAGGCTAATGAGGTTTTTAACTTAATCATTTCAGCAGGGCCAGTCACTTTTATCTATAGACATTGCCCAAACCCAGAAATTATACGCATATTGTTAGCTGCATCCTTCTCAGATGTCTGTGTAAAAAAAAAATAATTATAATAATGACCAAAGTAACATATTTTAATTTTCTTTCACACAAACACATATTAGCAAAAGCAAACTATTCCAGCATAATTCACATGCAATCCACACTAGTCCTGTGAGACCAGATCAGAGACTGTTATAAAATACATATGATAAAAGAATAATGTACTTGCATTCACACATATCCCCACCCACACTAGCAGTTATAGCCATTTTGCTCACTGTGTAAAGCCTTTATTGTTATGAAGAAATAAATTACATGTATATTTATTGGGAGCTTTGAATGATCTACATGAAAATGCATAAAGATTTCTAGCATCACACTATAAGACTCAGCTTTGTGTACCACAGTTCAAATAGAAGAATATTTATAATAAAAGCATAAGAAATGTTAATCACCTGATAACATATGCTGACAATATGCACAGTCTCTGCAGAAGTAAAAAGTTATCTGCATAATTCCATATTAAAGGCAACTATTACTATTTTAAAAGTTGCTGTTGGCAAACAAATATGTTTTTCGGTGCTTTATCTATAAATGCAGTGCCTCCTGTTCTTAGAGAATAAATGACCTATGGGGCATTAAACAATGGATGTGTAGATAATATTGACATATCATTTCATGAACTAGAGTAGCTATTCACTAGGGAATTGCTAGCAAAAAAAAAAAAAAAAACACAGGTCGATAATTACTAGGCATGCCATCCAGGACACAATTAAGGAGCTTAGCCCCAATTCTAAATTGCCCCAAAGCTAGGTAAATGAAGGTGGAAAGATTCAAACCCTGTACCTTTGTCACAGGAAGCAGCTGATTGACACAGCAGAATTTTGGTCTTCTGTGTTAACTGCTAGACAGAATGCCAGTTTTAACTAAGTGCAAAAATTCTTTATAATCTGTTATTGTATAGCTGACTGTATATCACAGGAATATGCACCAAAGACAGCATAATGTATGCTGAAGATCACTGTCTCTATTACCGCAATTCATTTCCTTTACACCATAACTTTGGTTCATATCATTGCAGTCCAGGGCTCATTGAGGAGCTTAATCTAAATTTTCAGTTGTCCCAAAGCACTGCCAGGTTAAGTGACTTGATCAAGATCACACAACAGGGAAATGACAGCTGAGCGAATCAAGCCATATGTGATAGGAACTGCACCTCACAACCTTAATCCCCTGTGCCAACTACTCCACTAAAGTAAAAGGGAGGGGAAGGAACTGAATCTATGACCTTGGCACAGGAAACAGCAACATTACCCCACTATGCTAATTCCTAACTTATGAATGAAATAGTAGGATGCTGAAAACAACTATTTAAAAAAACAGACACAGGCACACTTAAGACCATTAATTACAGCTTGCTGAAAGTCACACAGTAAGAAAATGGAGGTAAAAGCTTTCAAACTCTGTACTTTTGACTACAAGAATCAATACAATAATATCTCATTACCTTAAGTACCAGATAACTCCAAATTACTTACAGCATTAAAGGAACAAAACACGTTGCAAGAGCATGCATTTTCTGAACAATAAAAACTATGGAATGAAAAACTAAGAAACTATAATGACTGCCATTACTGGCTAGCTGTAGTATACAGTGATTTTCCAGAAAAAGGAAGGTAACAAGGGACAAAGCATAAATATGAAGCAACATTTGAGATTTTGTACAAAACTGGAAACAGATAAGAAGCAGACCACTCCGAACAATAGGTTTTACAGCAAGACGTATTTTGTGATCCACAAAAAGTATGTAACTCTAAAGGCTGACGTTATTGACTGTCTGTAAACCTCAATGACTTTTAGCCTTTAATGATTTATCAGAATATACAAAAAGTGAGTGAATGTCTGGCAGTTAGTACAGAGAATTAAGGCACTATGATCTTAATCAGTTGCTTCATGTACTGAAGGATGTGGTATTTGATTCTTTCTACTGCTATTTGCCTAT
Source organism: Protopterus annectens (assembly GCF_019279795.1). Lineage (NCBI taxonomy): Eukaryota > Metazoa > Chordata > Ceratodontiformes > Protopteridae > Protopterus > Protopterus annectens. The sequence goes on along the minus strand of NC_056734.1, from coordinate 729,934,963 downwards.
TGTGTGACTCTGACTAATTCATTTAACCAGGCAGTCATCCTGGTATATGATGTAAAAAATAAATCTGTTTTATCAAAGAAGAGAAGGCTAATGGATGACATATTTACCAAATAGAAATCAGAAATCGACAACAATCACAAACACACACACACACACACACACACACACACACACACACACACACACACACACACACTCTCTCAACACACACACGCACACACACACACACACACACACACACACACACACACACACACACACAGCATCTGCAGTCCTTTTCACCCAAACATCCAGATTCAAAGAAGCCAACTGACTGTGCTCCTGTACTGTTGAACATGTCCTTTCTGGTGCTTTCTTCTACTTCCTGTACTGGCTGATACATCCTGGATCTATAGAAAATAGACTATTTTAATATTTATTCTGCAGGTCAAGTGAATTAAAATTAAATTGTTCTGTTGGCTAGCCATTGGCCGCTTGAAGTTATTGGTTCCAGTCAGCCATCCATTTTACCCCTAATATAATCTGCTACTGCTTTGTAATGTACCTCATGAAGTACTGCAATGAGTACCTTCCAGCTGTGTCTGCTTTGTTCCTGCTAATGGTATTTAAACACCTTATTCATATGTTTCTGATACAGAAGTGTTCGTTTGGTGTGGGAAGGCAAACGATATCTATATAGTATAAGACCAGATTTATTAAACTGTTTATGCTCTGTTGGCTTTTGTCCTTAAGTAAAGTTGTAGTTTTATGTTTTCTAATTGTAGCAACCAAATAAAAGTATGCAATTTCAGTACACTGCTTATGCAACAAACTTACAACTGAAAATTTGCCTCTTTCTGCTGGAGCCATCAAATTGGCATTTCATATGTCAATGCCAATGTTCACACCAGCAGGTGGCTAGCCTGGTATGGATTATTATTTAATGCACAAACACCTGCTACAAAAACTCTGTTTAATTTGGCAAATTTCATCCAAAGATTAAAAGGATTATTTGAAGCCATTTCTGAGTCCTGACCCTAACTTGTTCTACTATATGATAACAAAGGGACTAGCAGAGCTCATTTGCTGACATTCCCAGAATACCATGGAAAGTACTGCAGGCAGGACAATGGGTATCCTGGCATGGCTGAAAGTTTGAATTCATCTGCTGGGAGCTGGTATTGATTTATGTCCCATGAGTCCCAAATCAATGAGCATGGAAAAGTTAGGCATATAGCCGGACACTTCTGAGTTCTTCAATAAGCATACCATAAGAAAAGGCTCAGGTTAGGTAAAAACAAACTCTTTATTCCACAAACTAGGAGAGCAGTTGGCAGTAGTGTTCCTTTCTTTTCCTTTGTTTGAAACATTCTGCCCAGATGGTTTTCCTGTGTCCGAATATGTCCTCTCTATAAGGCATAAAGCAAAAAATTCCACCTGTCACTTTATCTTAACATCACATCTGAGAAAATATCAATGAGTGATGCTTTAGTTAACAGGATTATTATGACTTCTACTTCAGGCAAAAGAGAGCAGGTTTTTATCTTCATTGAAAGTTAATGCTACTCCATGGGCACCTATGCTTCTTAGGGAAGGAGACTGCATTTGGCAATTGCTGCAAAAGAAATTGTGTCTTCCCCCTCATCGTGTGTTCCATAGAGCAAGATTTGTAGTCACTGATGATCATCTGTGAGGATTCATTAATAATCATGTCTGCATTGTTATTTAAGCAGGTTAGCTCAAGGAGCAGCAGTGCTCACCGAATATGCATGCTGTTTATCAAGCAGCAGTACAGATGGCCATGAAACGGTGCAGGGATGCTTGAGCACACAATATAAACAAAATGGTTTGCCTGTGCTTAAACCTGTTATGCAAGTGTGTGCAAATAGCTTAAACGAAGTAAGGGCAAATGGATTACATGAATTATGATGCAGGGGACATTAAATGGGGAGAATGTACATAGAATATAAGCTGGGAACTTGGAAAATGACTTACAAATATATTGTATAACCTCTATCCTGACCTGTTTACAATTCTTGACCCATGAACATAACTAAAAACAGATGTGCTAACAATGGATATGAGAGGGACACAGTGAAACACTGTAACAAAGAGGAATAAATGCAATATTAATGTTGATAACATGCTGAGTTGCAATAACAGTTAGCAAGGTCACGTTAGAAGTTATTCACACAGACTGCAGTTATTGAAGATGACATATATATGCAGTGAATGTATGTGAGATAAATAACATTAATGCTGTATTCTTCACTTCATCCTGTATAAACAAGAAGAAATGAGACCTACAGCTGTTGTGTCATGTACATATGAAAGGACATAGTTTTACCATTTGTTACCATTTGGCAACCATAGACAGGGGGTATATTACCTTGAAACATGTATTAGACAACCATGTGCTTTATATTCATGTGCATCTTAAACAGTAGAATAATAGCATTCAAAATACACAAGTAACAAAAAGCAATACAGATCTGATGACATTTCAGTAGTTCAAGATGTCTTTTCGTAAATGGAGCGCATCTACTACAAGATTCTACTGGGCATGATCAAAAGACATCACTGCAAACACTGCCATAACAGCATGGAAACAACACAAACACATAAGAATGTATCCTAACACAGGTTGAATTACACTTTATAATGATCTTGCATAATGCCATACAATACGAAATGTTATATAAGTCATCATGTCCTATGAAGGTGTACAGAGTGAAGAAAATAACTACAGTGATGCATAAATATTTAGAGGGAGACATGCAATACAGTGCATTCTTATTTGGAAATGAAGTAATGCCTGTGAACAATTAATGATAAATGCAACATTAGCATCTTGCCAGACTCAAGCACATGCCAGGACAGATATCAGAAAGACATGTATCAACTGTGTCACCACAGAAATAGGCATTCTTGATGAACACACTTGAAGGACTTCCCAGCACATCCCTATTGTAATGGGCATGAATCCCCTACCTTGGAGGGTGATGCCTTAAGAATGTTGCCCTCTGACTGTGGCATAAATACTTCCTTTGCCTAAACCATTCCTGTGTGGCACAGTTATGTGACAGACAGATATTACCACATTCAAACCCTGCATACTATACTGCACATTCTATACAGTGGACATAACAATGGATCTTGTGACACATAAATTAAATTGATGTGTGAAGCAATAAAAGACATTTGAGGATAATTTGTACAATATGACTTTGCCGGAATGATGATGGAGAGGTAATTGTGTTAATATTCATACAACTGTGAGCAGAGCAATATCAAAGTGTCTTGGTCAAGGAAGCTGTTGCTGTTATATTGTACAACAACATCATCAAAGATCTGAACCATACTCTATCTTTGTAGATATGCTATACATGTAATTACTGAATGCATGTGCTGCAGGAGTACTTACTTCATGATATTTTCAGAACAACTGTTTCACTGGCACGAAATTACAAAAATGAGTTTATATTTCTTACTCCAAAGTAAAAACTGAGAATAATAACTTGATGCAATGTTATTTGTGTAATGTCAATACATTCTTATAAAGTTGTCCTTTGCTGGAATTGAACAGCATTCTATGTAAGTCCACTAACTGACAACATGTGTATTAATCACAAGAGCCACAGTGAAAGTCTTAACACAGCTGTGTGACTCCAACTTTGTGAAGTCATCACATCATATGATTGTGTTGCAAACAATTTGTAGGAGATAAAAGAGATGGGGAGGTTTTTCCCACTGTAATTGCACACATAACAGTTGTAGATGTCATTCATGCATAACAGCATTAGGGCACACAATGCTTACAGTCAGTCAGTGTTTGTTTTTTACACCTATGTGACAACAGAAGCTACATGATATTGTGAAGAATGAACGCATCATAATATATGTTGCTAAAATTCTAAGATATTTGGATATTTGAAGCTGTGACATCACATTATTGCTGCAAAGGATATGTCAGGGTTGCCACCTTTTGTTGTATCCAAAACTGGACTAAAGCCACAACCATCACACCTGCCATAACTCTGCCCATCTCTTCCCCTCTCCCTGCCCACTTTCTGCCCTTTTCCTGACATCATCACATCAGGTGAGAAGAAATGCCCACTTTTACATTTGCAATACTTTTTTCTTGCAGGTTTACTAAGCTTTTCTGTACAAAGCATAGCAAATCTGCTGATTTAAAAAACTCCAATAGTCTGTTTCTTTTTCTGAAATAGAATACCGGAGTTTGTACAGTGCTTTCTGGGCTACCGGATTCTCAGTCTGAATTCTGGATAGTTCAGGAAAAAAAACAGATAGCTGGCAAGGCTAGGATATGCATACCTATAATTTCTTTAAAAGACTGTTTTTATATGTCTATTTCTCACACAACATTGTCTGCTGCTAGTTATACCCAAACACACAATATGCATAATGCAGTTGTCACTGTGACAAACATACCTCTCAACTGTCCAGATTTTTGCAGAATTTCCAGATTTTTTTTTCATTTTTTTTGTCTCTTTCCCATAAAATGTATGGTTTTCTGGCAAATTAGTAGGACTGAATTCACTAAATAATGAAAGACATTTGAGTTTCAGACTTCATATGCTTCAGAAAATGCATGGTAATGCAAATGTTATTCTAGCATCTTTCTAAGCTTATAAGATCAATATTAAAATATGTCCCTATTTTGGGGCCTTTGTTCCCCCATTATTTTTGGCTTTGTCCAGATTTCTTGTGTAAGAGGTTGAGAAGTATGGCGACGGGAGAATGGCAGTCATGCAAAATATGTGATTAATTACAAATTCAAGCACATGCCTTACTAAGACAACAGTATACAGAACATCATCTCATTTCCTTATCCCACAGGAAAAGCCTCTTGGGAAATGGCATCCAATGGCACCCTCATTACCCAATAAAACATTTCTGTGAGAAAAATTTGCATAAATTCATGGAATAGGAATACCCAGCTATACACAGCAGATAGCAACATAACAACGTTGTTACCTACATGTAAAGTCATACTGGCATGAATGAATCCAAGGAGTAAGGGCTGGATTGGAAGATACTACCTAAGATCACAAGGTAGAGAGCACTGCCTGAACTCCATGTGCCACAGTAGATGTTGGTTTACAGTTGTGAGAGTGCACATTTGAATGGATGATATCACCATTGTTTCATCTGGTGATTTTCTTCTAAAAGGTAAGAACGTGGTTGAAGAGCAGAGAAGCCATACACATCTTCACATGCTATATGCATTAGAAACCTTCTCTATACAGCAAGATGAGACAAAATAACATTTCTTATGGACAAACACACCCATACACTAGTCAGTCATTGCTAGATTCTAACTTCCTCCCGCTGTACTTATGCAGTCTGGAGAGCACAGGATTAACAATCAGTGCCACAGGGTAACTCATACTACAACTGTGATGTAGCTCATTTTTGATAGAATGATGCAACCATTGTGTTTCCAGAACTGCGTATTGTCTGGGGGCAATACAAATTTATAGGGTACTCCTTTACCAGTGAAAATACATCTCCTAAGTGAAATGTAATGGGAGGTTGTCACAGACTCAGTTGTACATGACAGTACACACAGTCAAACTATCAAACCACTGTTGGATTCAAACCCCTTACCTATCTAGTTACACCACAGGGGAAGCCTAACTGAAGGTGAGAGAGTGCATTTTTGACAGAATGACCTCATCCATTTGTAGCAGAAAAGATGCTTATGGTAAAAGTGGGATACAATTCAGCAGGAGCTGAGTGGAAATAGATGAGGTGCATCTGTTGTTGAGGCTTTACTTTCCTGTTACTAGAACCACACAGAAGAGTTCATGATTTATACATTTGTCACTCCTCATATGTATGATATGTATGACATGCATGTATTATGAAACACATGATGGAAAAAGCATGTTATTGTTGGTGGAAACATAGCTTATGTTAGTTTATAATCAAGCAGATTTATTTGATGACACGACACAGACTGGGAAGTGGTGGACAGTTTGTGATAAGAACACACATACAGATATAAGAGATTAGTTTATGGTTCATTTCTGCACATATTTCTGCTGTGTTATCCTTCACTTTATCATCATAATTATTCAGGCAAGATCTGTACAAAGCAGTGTTCCTAATAAGGAGCAAGAACATTAAAGATAACGATGTGTTAAGAAAATGTATAGCCAACATTTACAGCCACAGGAGACATATAAAACATTTAAAGATGGCATATATCTGGACTCAGACCTTGACAGTATTTCAAAACAAATCTATAGAAATTAGTATAATCTAACCACAAAGCATAGGACGCCTTACTTCACAAAATATGACAACAGAATGAAGCAAAGGAAAATGTATGTGTTACTCTTCATTGCACTCATGGCAATTGTAAAATCCCATTAAGTCGTACATTACATCCCGTAATAAATATGACATATGGGACATGATTGTTAATATGTTTACTGTACAAGGTTTGATCCTCAGATGGGATAATTGGCTAGGTCTAAAATGACCCACTAGAGGAGTTATCCTAGAATTAACCTATGAACTGTTTATGGTACAAAAGTTGGAACAGGTAGAGACAGCTAAAGAATGTTATATTTTTGAGGGGGGGGGGGTTCAACAGTTTTTTTGGATGTGCTGGTGTTATATTTTTTCCTAAAGTTATCAAGCAGGGGTGGGAAAGTATAGCCATGACTGAGACACAAGCAACCTTAATTTTATTGGTTTGAAGGGACAGTCACAAAACAATGAGGCAGGGGAGAGTGTAGGCATCATTACAGTAGTGACAATTTTAATATCACATAAGGTGTGCATTACGGACAGAAGCATACTGAGTGATCAAATGCAAAATGGTTCCTAACAAAAATTTAAAATTTGAGCATCCTACATATTGTACATTCAACCGGTCAGCCTGTTGAAGATATAATTAGCCTGCTTCATTACATCCAGCAGCATAGCAACTGTTAGAGTAACTGTGCTCTGCCTTTACACTGTATTCCTATAGGATAATGGATTTCAGCACATTTGCATGACGTAAACATTGTTCATGCAGCTGAAAGTAAAATATTTAGATTTTGCCATTGGAAGTTAAATGGCATTCACCATCACTTAGCAGTAGTATGCTATGCCAACCTTTGCGCAACTGCTGAGGACAAAATGTAAAAGAAGTTCAGTGGGCCACTTCGGCCATGTGTGTTCTGTATGATTCTATTTTTTGATCAGATTAAATTTGTGAGAAAAGGGTTAATATGATGGTGGTAAAAAGAAAGGCACAAGAGAAAAAATACAGGAATTTGCATGATGGTGGTGGTGGGAGAGCACCATAGCGATCCACTTTGTCGGAAAATAAATGTTATATTCTGCACACAGTTTCATGACTTTGGAGAGTCATCACGCCAGGATGACAACAACAGAATAATGCTATATAGCCAACTGGACCAAATCAAAGTGTGTCTAGTTGACATATAGATGAAGTGTAGAGGACAGGAACCCTTTTTTGCTTTTTGGAGAGACGAATTTGAGTAAGGTGATTAGGAATGAGAGTGTTAGGTAGGTTGGGTTGGTTAGGCAGCAGGTGCAGCCATACAGGAAATACAAGACAGACAGGGATGGTGAATGACACAAAGGAATGGGGAACACCATGATTGGGGATAGGAAGGGGACACTGAAGGTCCATCCAAGTGCAGCATGAGAACAATGAAAATCTAGTCCTCACCCTAAACACTGTCACCACTGCCTCCTGTGTCATTTGCCTGGGTCAGTGCTGGAAGTGGCATCATTTTGGCAAGACAAAGCATGACCTTTTCAACTCTGCTAATTCGGGCACCAAGGCTCCTCTCCATTATGCCCTGCACCAGACATGTCAGCTCTTGATGGCTGACAAAATTGCCATGTACACTACTAGTTCTCCTGGAGAGTACCACTGCACCAGCAGCTGGGCACAGCTACCTGACACAGGTGGAGCAGGTAAGGCAGGAGTTATTGAGGTAACGCTGACAGATTGTGACCCAAATGTGGTGGGTGTCTGCACTGCCAGTGGTGGTGATGCCACCACAGCCAATGCAGGCCAAACTCCAGTTGTCAGTCTAGCTTCCTGTGCTGACAGTCACTTGGGTTGCAGCAGCAATTTATTCAAAAACATATATATATATATATATATATATATATATATATATATATATATATATATATATATACAGGATGGGGAGAGACAAGAAAGAGAGAAATATATCAATGGCATGTCACATTATTATTTTGATACATAAACCAGTATAAGAAATACATAAGTACACCTTGGCAACATCCAGATATGATGGGAAGGCATTAACGTGTCATATAATCAGTTAATCACAATAGTATTCACGTAATCATATTGGTAATCATGTTAATCATAATGGTAATCACAGTAGCAGAATTACCCATTCTAAAGACTTAAACCTTGCCAGTGATATAAATAGGGCCTACTGGAGAAATCGATATCGCAGACACTACCCCGTCTATGGATCAGGATCCCCATCCATGTGAAGCATAGTTCCTCCCAAACCCAATTCAAGTGCAACTTGGACAATTGCATGGGAAACCAGAAATTCATCCCTGGTTTGGCAGCTATGTCTTTAATGCAAACAGGTAACCTGTAAATGGTTCATCTTCCAGGCCCATGCTTACACTTATCAAGGGTATCAGAACATGTCAGAGATCTGGGATGCATGACTAGGCTTAAAAAGGCCTTGTGGTCATTAGCCTAGTAAACACCTATGAACCTATGAACCAATGGTATGATCTGACTAAAAGAATAATATACTTAACTTTGCCATATCAGATATCTGCTTTCAAAGTTGCTAATTGCATTTGCCAAAATGTAATTATTAATTTCAAGCATTGTTGCAGTTATTATCATAAAAATACTTTCCTGAAAAAAATCTAATGCGTCTTTGCATTAGCATCACTTAATTTTTATTATACAATGTCATCTCCAAAAAGACGAGAAACGTGCACGCTGATTGGCCAATCCAACCAGCGTGCACATTGTAAACCCAAAGTAACCTAAGTTACAAGTCTGTCCGCTAAGAAATCATGCAGCTCTGCCTTTCTTTTCGGAGATGGCACTGTATAATAGCAAAACTTTAACAGCCAGAGTGAAAAATAATGTGCCTCATCCAATCTAGAAACTGATGTGTTTACTTCTGTGAAGAAAGGCACTCTTCTTCCTCCACAAAGTTTCCTAAGTCAAGGAGCAGGCTTACCTTTTTGAGATAACATCACCCGGTAAGACTGGAGTCCTGCACACCACCATCCCTCTGTACTTCTTTGTATATACTTTAACAATTCATGCAACCTAAGGATGACAGTCTACAGAACCGACAATATTCCATTTTGGGCTTGGAGTTTCAGTTTTCGGTTTAGGCGGCAGTTAGAGATGCCTACGCATTGTATGGATTTAGTGACCATTTGAAGTGTAGCAGTTTGGTTAATTTTGCTTGTGGATACTTAAAAGTAGATTAAGTCTTTGACAAATGTGCAGTGTTCTGTTTGAATCTTGGCTGTTTTAAAGCTTGCTTGTCAATAAAAATAAATGATGTGTTTTAAATGCTGTGAAAATATTAAAGATTGTGAGGATTATAACTTTTGCTAGAAAAAAAAATACTGTCAGAACCAGATAGTTGTTAGAAATGCTCATTGATTGCTGAATTGCAATGTCTATTTCTAAACAGGAAGTAATGATGGTGTCAAATAGCCTGTTAAGGCATTGCCTTGAACTCCTCCATTTTTTGTTTTTTTTTTTTGTTTATTTTCCATTTAAGTAAGTCCTCCTGAATAGTATTAATGCTTAGAGTAACATAGAGGCAAGCTTTAAATTGTAGTTTCATTTAGTTTTAGCACAGCTCTGAATGAATAAAGGACAATTCTTACCAAAATCCAGGACAAATCCAGAAGTAATCAGGGACAACTTTGAAATATTATTATACAATGTCACCTCCTACTGTTTGGAATATAATTCTCAAAAGTTCAAGACAAAACAGAGGGGCTGTAGCTAACTGCATCAAAGTGTGGACTATTTTATCTCACAAAAAGTGGAAGAATACAAAGTAAAGCACACAAAAACCCAAATAACAACAACACAAACATAACACAACACAAAACTAACATCAGTGTATAATTCGCCCTTGTAACCAAAGCACGTCAACCGTGGGTAAATCCAACATTACCCACACCCAGCCATGGGTTATTGCTATAATATACATTTTACATAACATAGGTTTGATTATTGTTTATTCTATTTCTCTCTTTCTAATTGTTATTACTTGTCATCATAGGTAATTTAGACAATGCCGCTGGGGAGCACCTACTGCCTGATGTTAGAGTATCGATAGCCTCCGATGATGATGGTAGCAATGAAGTGGCATAGAGTCAGTCTGAGACTGAGGTTGTCCATTCAATATCTTATGCACCAGTTTTGCACATAGTATATAGTATGTCTACTCATAATTATGACACAGAGACTTCAGACATAGGTGGGGTGGAGGGTGGCACATTTGATCAGGGTACTGTGGTTACTCCAGATGCAGATCTCGTTGATTCTCCCTTTAGCCATTGTAAGGGTGAGGTACTAAACAGGCGAGTTGTTGGAGGTATTCAGTGGAGATCTGTAGTCCAACCTCCTCCTGATGTTGCTCTGTCAGTAAGTGCAATACAACATATGTGTAGGTCCATCACAGAGGCGCAGGCATGTTCTCTAAGGGCCTCAGAAGAGATAGTGTGAGTAAAAAACATTGTGCATTCTGACATGTGGGACTATCTGAACTGTGTGAGTGACTGTTTTTTCAGGATGAATGACACATTGGATCGGGCTGTTTCTGTAATGGAACATCATCTGCTGGGAGAGGGTTGCCATCCACATGGCCAGAGAGTTGCAACACCATGAAGTGTTACGTGAAGTAGCATTGTAAGATTCTGCTCCCACAGTGGCACTATTTCAACTGCTCTGTCAGTGATTACAGTGTCCACACCCAGTTGTGGTAGGCCATCTGCTCAAAGTCCATGAAGTAGTCATGACGAGAACTCATCCAGCAGACATCACTCATGATCAGTTTGCACCCCACATTCTAGCCAGAGTCATGAACCAGCAGTGTAACTCCTGGCAAAGGTAGTTCTTGTATTCAGGGATAACAACTTTGAACTGGCTAGTTTACCTGCACGGCTCATACCTGTCCGACATGCCATGTACTTCTAGCATGGTGCTTGATTGTATTCATGCAGATACACACACACACACATTTAAGAAATACTTACACACACACACACACACACACACACACACACACACACACACACACACACACACACACACGCTACTAATCTAAACAGTATTCTTGTCTTGACTGCTATACCTATCTTGCTACTGGCCCTGTAAATTGAATATTTAAGGAATATTTTTTTTTTTGTTTTATTTGCACATATTCACTTCTTTGGCATCACGCTTGCTTTCTTATCCACCCGCTCCCACCCTGTGCAATTGATGATGACTGTGTCCTGCCCTTTGCACATTTCTTTGGACTTCAGGTTTCAGATATGTTAGATGCACAGCGTGCATAACTAATGCTTGCCTACTTAGAACTTTCTTTTAATGCAAATGTACTGCAGAATAATTGTTGACCCTCACTGAATTTCTGTTAGTGCACTTAGTATTGCAGTCAAAGTACATGTTTAAATATTGCGTATCACTTCACTTGTACAAATGATACTGACATTGACCTGCTCACTTGTTTATATACAGTGGTTGACTTAAATGCTTGATGTGCATTACTGGGCAAAAATCCATAGCTGTATATTGCAAACATTAGTCATAGGTTATTACTGACATTACTGGACACCTGCAACATGCTCCACCTTAGGGACATAGGAGAATTTGCATATGGCAGTAATCTGTTATACAACTCTATTGCTTTTCCTACACCGGTTTCAGTTGTAGCTTGATAATACTGCAGATGCATGTTGTATCCTTGGGGTTTGTCTCTGTCTGATGCTAACAGAATACAACCATTACTTGGATAAGTAAAGGTTGTTCAGTTTTGCAGGCCTCATATTTAATATTTTCATGTGCTAAGGCTGTTATTCATTCTGTTAGGTGTGAAATAGTGTGTGTGTTATCCTTTGCCTGTTAGCCAGAGTCATTGCATATTGTGCATGCCTATGTCTGCTGGCAGCATCTGCAGATGGTGATTCTCCCTCAGATTTCTCATTTGTACCTGCTGGAGCTGCTGGCCCTGCTTGTGGTACTGCGAATTGTAGTCCTGCTACTAGTTGCCTTTGCTTATGTTGTTTCCTGAGGATTAAATTGCACAACATGGAACAGACTGCAAGTATGTTGGCAAAGGTTGCTTGTTTGTACTGCAGGGCAGGATGTGTCTATACATTAGAATCTTGACTGAGCAAGCAGAATATACTTTCTGTGATATTCCTAGTCTGAGTGTGGGCATCATTGTATTCTTGCTCAGTAGGGTTGTGTGGGTTTCTCAGGGTTGTCGTGAGCCAAAGTTCCAGTGCATAACCTGCATCTCCCACTAGATGTCCTTGTGGAAAGTCAGCCCTAGCAAACCCTGTGTAGAGCTTGCAGGTGTGCTATATGTGTAAGTTCTTAGAATTGCCTGAATTACCTGCACAGACATTGCAGATGATCCCTTTGGCATTATAGACAATGTAACAGTTATAAAGTGGTATCCTTTCCTGTTTGTGTGCCTTCATCCCTGTTCACCAGGTTGGGCTTTTATTCCTATGCATATGAAATCTATCCCCCAAGACTTCAGGGAAGTGTGTTATTGCATAAAATTCCTGCATGGTTCTTGCTCTCCCCTCTGGGGTGCATGGGAAACAGATATGCTTCCTTGCAAGTTGTAGCATTGCATTTAGAAACTGATAAAGGTGGGTCTCTGAAAAGTACCTGCAAGTAAGTCTACATAAGGCTACACATACATTTGTTTCCAATAGGATTAGTTTTCATGACTTGCCTGTGGGCTCAGGTGAGGGCTGCAGAGGTTGTATAATTCCTCGAGTGTTTCTCTCTCCACCCAGTATCACTCTACAATTTCCATGTCATGCAGTCCATGGTAAGTCAGACATCATCTAAACATCCTTCTTCTTTGTGACCAAGGTCTGGCCGCAGCAATAGTAGCACCTTGAATTAAAGCCTGTTGCACATATAGGTTAATAATGGCAACAGCAGCCCCTAACATTTTTTTAAATTTCTGAGTGTAATCATGGCTGTAATCTGAGAAATTTTGTATTTAAGGGCAAATGGCTTCACTGACTGTACATTATTGCTTTATACATTACAGAATAGCTCCAACAAGTTGAATTTGTTAATTAGCATGTAATTCAGATATTTATGCTTCCATTAGCATATTCTACCATTTAACCTTGTTTTGAGGCTGTACATAAGTGTAGAGCCATTTAATGAATACCAAAATAGTGTACTATTCTGGGCATGGAGTTCCATGCCATGTACATGTTAGCTGCACTTAATATATATGCTCAATATCTGAGTTGTTTGGCTTTCTAATATATATCTACAATCGACTGCATTACTAGCTGAGTTAAGTACAAACTTGCAGTTTTAAAGATTGCACTGCATTTTATTTTTCTATTTAATTGTTTCATTGAATATTGTGGTCTGTGTCTTTCTGCAGAGATTTATTTTTATATTTATTTGTTTCAGAAAATACTGTGGTCTCTCTCTCTCTCTCTGTAGTAAGTGAGGGTCATTGTGTTTCACTTCATTGATATTCAGTGTTAAACTCTTAGCCTAGAGGGTTTCTCTGTATTTATAAGTGTTAGTCACATATCTTTGAATTTACTACTGCTCAATATCGGAGTTGTATTGCTATCTACCATATACGTGCAATCAACTGCATTACTAGCTAAGTTGAGTACAAACTTGAAGCGTTAAAGATTTACTGCAGTTTATTTTTCTATTTAATTATTTAATTGAATATTGTGGTCTGTGTCTCTCTGCAGTTATTTATATTTCTATTTATTTGCTTCATAGAATACTGTGGTCTCTCTCTCTCTCTCTTTCTCTCTCTGCAGTAAGTGGGGGTTACTATAGCAATAACCCACGCCTGGGTGTGGGTAATGCTAAATTTACCCACGGTTGGCGTGGTTTGGTCCCGAGGGCCGGGACCAAACAAAGCCAACCGTGGGTAAATTTAGCATTACCTACACCCAGAAGTGGGTTATTGCTATTATACCATGACATTATTTAAGAAAAGAAACTATTACTTTTCTTAAATAATGGCATAGTATAATGCCTGTTTACTGCCCTTCCGCAGATGTCTGGCATCCGCGGCAGTTCTGATGTACTGTGCGCCTGCGCAGTACATCAGAGCTGTGGGCAAAAGCAACGGAGATAGCAAGGTCTCCGTTGCTTTTTAGTTAAGCTATGTTAAATGAGTTTAACATAGCGAGACAGTTTTAAAATAAGCAACGGAGATGTCCATTGCTTATTTTAAAACTGTCTTGCTATGTTAAACTCATTTAACATAGCGAAACACTAAAAAAAGCAACGGAGATCTTGATTTCTCCATTGCTTTTAAAACACTGTTTCGTTATGTTAAATGGTATTAACATGGCGAGACAGCTTTAAAATAAGCAACGGAGATCTCCGTTGCTTATTTTAAAGCTGTCTCGCTATGTTAAACCCATTTAACATAGCGAGACAGTGTTTTAAAAAACCGTGTTATACTAATGAAAAAAAGTCCGGGTGACCGGACCTTTTTCCATTAGTATAACTCGATTTACAATGGGCACGCTGGCCAATCAGCGTGCACGTTTTTCGGCGGTCATGGTATAATGTGCTTTACTTCATTGATATTCAGTGTTAAACTCTTAGCTTAGAGGGTTTCTCTGCATTTATAAGTGTTAGTCACATATCTTTGAATGTATTACTGCTCAATATCTGGCTTTCTGCTACATACCTACAATCAATTGCATTATTAGCTGAGTTAAGTACAAACTTGCAGTGTTAAAGATTGTACTGCATTTTATTTTTCTATTTGTTTTATTGAATATTGAGGGCTGTGTCTCTCTGCAGTTATTTATTTTTCTATTTATTTGTTTCATAGAATACTGTGGTTACTCTCTCTCTCGCTCTGTCTCTCTGCAGTAAGTGGGGGTTATTGTCTTTCACTTCATTGCTATTCAGTGTTAAACTCTTAGCCGAGATGGTTTCTCTGTATTTATAAGTGTTAATGACATATCTTTGAATGTACTACTGCTCAATATCTGAGCTGTTTGGCTATCTACTATATACCTACAATCAACTGCATTACTAGCTGAGTTAAGTACAGATTTGCAGTGTTAAAGATTGTACTGCATTTTATTTTTCTGTCTATTTAATTAATTAATTGAATATCATGGTCTGTGCATCTCTGCAGTTATTTATTTTTCTATTCATTTGTTTCATAGAATACTCTGGTCTCTCTTTCTCTGCAGTAAGTGTGGTTATTGTGCTTCACTTCATTGATATTCAGTTTTAAACTCTTGGCCTAGATGGTTTCTCTGATTTATAAGTGCTAGGCACTTCTTTGAATTTATTACTGCTAAATATCTAAGTTGTTTGGCGTTCTGCTATATACCTGCAATCAACTGCATTACTAGCTGAGTTAAGTACAAACTTGGAGTGTCAAAGATTATACTGCATTTTATTTTTCTGTCTATTTGTTTCATTGCATATTGTGGTCTGTGTTTCTCTGCAGTTATTTATTTTTCTATTTATTTGTTTCAGAGAATACTGTGGTCTCTCTCTCTCTCTCTCTCTCTGCAGTAATTGGGGGTTATTGTGTTTCACTTCATTGATATTCAGTGTTAAACTCTTAGCCTAGAGGATTTCTCTGTATTTATAAGTGTTAGTCACATATCTTTGAATTTATTACTGCTCAATATCTGAGTTGTCTGGCTTTCTGCTATATATCTACAATCAACTGCATTACTAGCTGAGTTAAGTACAAACTTGCAGTGTTAAAGATTGTACTGCATTTTATTTTTCTGTCTATTTAATTGTTTCATTGAATATTGTGGTCTGTGTCTTTCTACAGTTATTTGATTTTCTATTTATTTGTTTCATAGAATACTGTGGTCTCTCTTTCTCTCTGCAGTAAGTGGGGGTTATTGTGTTTCACTTCATTGATATTCAGTGTTAAACTCTTATCCTAGAGGGTTTCTCTGTATTTATAAGTGTTAGTCACATATCTTTGAATTTATTACTGCTCAATATCTGAGTTGTTTGGATTTCTGCTATATACCTACAATCAACTGCATTACTAGCTGAGTTAAGTACAAACTTGCAGTGTTAAAGATTGTACTGAATTTTATTTGTCTGTTTGTTTCATTGAACATTATCGTCTGGGTCTCTTTGCAGTTTTTTATTTTTCTATTTATTTGTTTCATAGAAAACTGTGGTCACTCTCTCTCTCTCTCTCTATTTCTCTCCCCTCTCTCTGTAGTAAGTGAGGGTTATTGTGTTTCACTTCATTGATATTCAGTGTTAAACTCTTAGCCTAGAGGGTTTCTCTGTATTTATAAGTGTTAGCCACATATCTTTAAATTTATTACTGCTCAATATCTGAGTTGTTTGGCTATCATACAATCCACTGCATTACTAGGTGAGTTGTGTACAAACCTGAGGTGTTGAAGATTGTACTGCATTTTATTTTTTATTTAATTGCTTCATTGAACATTGTGGTCTGTGTCTCTCTACAGTTATTTATTTTTCTATTTATTTGTTTCATAGAAAACTGTGGTCACTCTCTCTCTCTCTCTCTCTCTCTCTCTCTCTCTCTCTCTGCAGTAAGTGGGGGTTATTGTGCTTCACTTCATTGATATTCAGTGTTAAACTCTTCGCCTAGAGGGTTTCTCTGTATTTATATGTTTTAGTCACATGTCTTTGAATTTATTACAGCTCAATACCGGAGTTGTTTGGGTTTCTGCTATATATCTACAATCAGCTGCATTACTAGTTAAGTGCAAACTTGCAGTGTTAAAGATTGTACTGCATTTTATTTTTTTTTTTGTCTATTTAATTGCTTCATTAAATATTGTGGTCTTTGACTCTCTGCAGTGTTTTTTTATTTTTCTATTTATTTGTTTCATAGATTACTTTGGTCACTATCTCTCTCTCTCTCTCTCTCTCTCTCTCTCTCTCTCTCTCCAGTAAGTGGGGGTTATTGTGTTTCGCTTCATTGATATTCAGTGTTAAACTCTCAGCCCAGAGGGTTTCTCTGTATTTATAGGTGTTAGTCACATATCTTTGAATTTATTACTGCTCAGTATCCAAGTTGTTTGGCTTTTTGCTATATGCCTACAGTCAACTGCATGACTAACTGAGTTAAGTACAAACTTGCAGTGTTAAAGATTGTACTGTATTTTATTTTTCTGTCTATTTAATTGTTTCATTGAATATTGTATTCTGTGTCTCTCTGCAGTTATTTATTTTTCTATGTATTTCTTTCATCGAATTATGTGGTCTCTCCCTCTCCCTCTCTCTCTTTCTGCAGTAAGTGGAGGTTATTGTATTTCCCTTCATTGATATTCAGTGTTAAACTCTTAGCCCAGAAGGTTTCTCTGTATTTTTAGTGTTATTCACATATCTTTGAATTTATTACTGCTCAATATCTGTGTTGTTTGGTTTTCTGCTATTTACCTAATATCAACTGTATTGCTAGCTGAGTTATGTATGAACTTGCAGTGTTAAGGATTGTACTGCATTTTATTTTTCTATTTAATTGTTTTATTAAATATTGTGGTTTGTGTGTCTCTGCAGTTATTTAGTTTTCTATTTATTTGTTTCATAGAATACTGTGGTCTTTCTCTCTCTCTCTCTTTTTCTCTCTTTCCCTCTCTCTCTCTCTGT
Source organism: Protopterus annectens (assembly GCF_019279795.1). Taxonomy (NCBI): domain Eukaryota; kingdom Metazoa; phylum Chordata; order Ceratodontiformes; family Protopteridae; genus Protopterus; species Protopterus annectens. Next base: position 729,917,079 of record NC_056734.1, on the reverse strand, counting down.
AGTAAGTGGGGGTTATTGTGCTTGACTTCATTGATATTCAGTGTTAAACTCTTAGCCTAGAGGGTTTCTCAGTATTTATAAGTGCTAGTCACATATATTTTAATTTATTACTGCTCACTGTCCGAGTGGTTTGGCTTTCTGCAATATATCTACAATCAATTGCATTACTAGCTGAGTTACGTACAAACTTGCACTGTTAAAGATTATACTCCATTTTGTTTTTCTGTCTATTTAATTGTTCATTAAATATTGTGTTCTGTGTCTCTCTGCAGTTATTTATTTTTCTATTTATTTTTTCATCGAATACTGTGGTCTCTCTCTCTCTCTCTGCACCAAGTGGGGTTTATTTTGCTTCACTTCATTGATATTCAGTGTTAAACTCTTAGCCTAGAGGGGTTTTCTGTATTTATTAGTGTTAGTCACATATCTTTGAATTTATTACTGCTCAATATCTGAGTTGTTTGGCTTTCTGCTATATACCAATAATCAACTGCATTACTAGCTGAGGTAAGTACAAACTTGCAGTGCTAAAGATTGTACCTCATTTTTTTCTGTCTATTTAATTGTTTCATTGAATATTGTGGTCTGTGTCTTTCTGTAGTTATTTATTTTTCTATTTGTTTGTTTTATAGAATACTGTGGTCTCTCTCTTCAGTCTTAAACTCTTAACCTAGAGGGTTTCTCTTTATTTATAAGTCTTAGTCACATATCTTTGAATTTATTACTGCCCAATATCTGAGTTGTTTGGCTTTCTGCTATATACCTGCAATCAACTGCATTACTAGCTGAGTTAAGTACAAACTTGCAGTGTTAAAAATTGTACTGCATTTTATTTTTCTATTTGTTTCCTTGAATACTGTGGTCTGTGTCTCTCTGCAGTTATTTATTTTTCTATTTATTTGTTTCATAGAATACTGTTGTCTCTCTCTCTCTCTGCAGTTAGTTTCCCCACCCTCCTTTCCTGTTCTTGTTTTGGTATTAATCATGATGGCTTTGGAATTGCCCACCCCTCCAGTAAATTTGTGTTTAAACGCTCCGCCTGTGTCTAACTCATTTGCTCAATCAATGGAGTACAGTGAGATCATATTTTGCCTTCAAACACTCTTACTAGTCCCATTTGTTCAGCTGTATCCCAGCTCTATCACAGTCTAGTGTCACTAGCTCATTCTACCTAATACAGAGAGAACATTTGAGAATGGCAAGCCACTTAGGTATTTAACCTTGAATTATCTTCTCTTTCTCCTTTCTTCCTTTCCACTTTACAAAAAAAATTCTAAGCTTGTTTCCTGCCTTTCCTGTAACTAGTCTAGCCCAGATACAGATTTGCTGTATCCAGGACTATTTGTAAGCTTCTGAGCCCCCCATGCCTTTCTGTGTTGGATGTAAGCCTTCTAATTTATCAGTGGGAGTGGTAAACATTAAGTAGCCTATCTACCACTATAGTGGTTTCTGGCCTAGAAATTGTAGTTTATTGGCCATTTGGGCAGTTTTTCCATCTCTTTAAGCATTCTGGTTTAAAAGCCCGCATTTGTGCTTGTTTCCCGTCTTTCCTGTAACTAGTCTAGTCCAGATACAGAATTGCTGTATCCAGGACTGTTTGAAATTGTAGTTTATTGGCCATTTGGGCAGTTTTTCCATCTCTTTAAGCATTCTGGTTTAAAAGCCCGCATTTGTGCTTGTTTCCCGTCTTTCCTGTAACTAGTCTAGTCCAGATACAGAATTGCTGTATCCAGGACTGTTTGTAAGCTTCTGAGCCCCCCCCCCCCAAGCCTTTATGTGCTGGAGGGAAGCTTTCTAGCTTATCAGTGGGAGTGGTAAGCCCTAGGTAGCCTATCTACCACAATAGTGTTTTCTAGCCCAAAAGTGTAGTTTATTGTCCATTTGGGCAGTTTTTCCATATCTTTCAACTTTCTGTTTAAAAGCCTGTGTTTGCACTCGTTTCCCACCTTTTCTGTAACTAGTGTAGTCCAGATACAGATTTGGTATATCTAGGACTGTTTGTAAGCTTCTGAGCCCCCCAAGCCTTTATGTGCTGGAGGGAAGCCTTCTAGCTTATCAGTGGGAGTGGTAAGTCCTAAGTAGCCTATCTACCACAATAGTGTTTTCTGGCCCAAAAGTGTAGTTTATTGTCAATTTGGGCCGTTTTTCCATCTCTTTCAACTTTCTGTTTAAAAGCCTGTGTTTGCACTTGTTTCCCACCTTTTCTGTAACTAGTGTAGTCCAGATACAGATTTGGTATATCTAGGACTGTTTGTAAGCTTCTGAGCCCCCCAAGCCTTTCTGTGTTGGAGGGAAGCCTTCTAGCTTATCAGTGGGAGTGGTAAGCACTAGGTCGCCTATCTACCACAAGAGTGGTTTCTGGCCCAGAAATGATAGTTGGCCATTTGGGCAGTTTTTCCATCTCTTTCAACTTTCTCTTTAAAAGCCCACGTTTGCACTTGTTTCCCACCTTTCCTGTAACTAGTCTAGTCCAGATACAGAATTGCTGTATCCAGGACTGATTGCAAGTGTCAGAGCCCCCCAAGCCTTTCTGTGTTGGAGGGAAGCCTTCTAGCTTATCAGTGGGAGTGGTAAGCTCTAGATAGCTTATCTACCACAAGCGTAGTTTCTGGCCCAGAAATTGTAGTTTATTGGTCATTTGGGCAGTTTTGCCATCTCTTTCTACTTTCTGGTTTAAAAGCCCACATTTATGCTTGTTTCCCACTTTTCATGTAAATAGACTAGTTCAGATAGAAATGTGCTGTATCCAGGACTGTTTGTAAACTTCTGAGCCCCCTAAGCCTTTCTGTGTTGGAGGGGAAGCCTTCTAGCTTATCAGTGGGAGTGGTAAGCACAAGGTAGCCTATCTACCACAAGAGGAATGGTTTCTGGCCCAGAAATTGTAGTTCATAGGCCATTTGGATATTTTTTTTTTCCATCCATTTCAACTTTTTGATTTAAAATCACGCATTTGCACTTGTTTCTCACCTTTTCTATAACTAGTCTAGTCCAGATACAGATTTGCTGCATCCGGGTCTGTTTGTAAGCTTCTGTGTGGTGCAAAAATCTGCTCTTCAACTTTTCCCTTAGATCTGCTAGTTTTCTCCGCTACTGCACTTTTACTAGCTTATTAGTCTAGCACTTTACCAGACTTCTTGTAGCAATTATTGTAGCACACAAAAGTGCTACCAGCACTAAATGTTCTACAAGAAAACAGCTCCAGTACTTATTATTAATGCCCACTCCTCCAGGCATGTCTAAAGGTCAGTTCCCTGTGCTTTCTCCTATTAACCTGGTGACCTTGGGCATCCTGAGGCAATGTAGCAACCGCCTTATGTACACAGACAACCCACTCCTCTTACCTCCCAACACTCAGACTTCTAAGAGATGCACTTATATAGCCAAACTGGAAGCCACACACACTCAGCCAAGACCGGAATAGCAAAAACCGCAAAGGTAACCACCATGAAAAACTTCTTCAAAGCTAACTTTGGGCTTCTAAAAACATGGGTGGCTAACTTCACGGCACCCAAGCAAATGGAGAATAGTTGCATGACTACTGAATCATACACCAATGCACTGTATGAACACGTGCACAAATGCATGGATCTCGCAATACCCAATAAAACAAAGACGCTCTCCTCCAAAACTAGGAAGCCAATCAGGTGTTCCCCTGCCATAAATAAACTCTACAACAGAAGGAGGAAACTGATGCAGAATAAGGTGAATTTCCAAGACTGGAAAAACTCCTTTATCAGCCTCAACAAAAAGTTGTGATCCCTCATCAAATCCTCTAAAGCTAGCTATGAAAACAGAATTGCAGCAGATAGTAAAGACAACCACAAGGCCTTCTATATTTATGTAAAGAATCTCCATGGCAATACCCAGATTTGCTCTGAGCTACTGCACAATTGTACCTCCTATACCAAGCCAACAGATATTGCCAATATACTGGCCGACAGATTTAGTGCCAACTTTACCCCTCTCTCCCCTCACAAAGGACCTATCACATTAACAGTAGATTGCCAGGCACCTAGCATTACTGTTGCACAGGTTAAAACAGCACTGTCCAAGGCCAAGAATGCAGCTTTTATGGGACCTGACAATATCCCTGGCTGTGCTCTACGTGAACTACAGAGTGGACTGGCACCTCACCTGTGTGCCCTGCTCAATCACCTCCTCACCGCAGGCTTTGTCCCTACCGAATGACGCACTGCTACAGTCATCCCTCTCCACAAAGGAGGAGCGACTACAGACCCTGGGTACTATCACCCCATTAGCCTAATGAGTCTGATATGCAAAGCTATGGAATGCATCATTATGGACCTAATAAACAAGGATATGGAGAATCTCCAAACTCTGGATCCCACACAGTTTGGTTTTGTGAAGGGTAGATCATGTCTGCTCAACTTGGTCGACTTCTTTGAGTCAGTCACCAGAGCTCTGGATGAAGGCAAGTTGGTTCACACAGCCTACCTTGATCTGGCCAAGGCCTTTGATACCATTCCCCACTCAGGAAATCATAGAAAAACTCAGTAAGCCAGGCGTCAACCCCTATATCACTAGGTGGGTTGCACGCTGGCTCACAGATAGAACCCATAGAGTGAAAGTAGCTGACTCCACATCAGACTGCCGACCAGGCACGAGTGGAGTCCCACAGGGTACAGTCCTGGGTCCTCTCCTGTTTGGTATATACTTCTCTGAAGTCCAGGCCAACACGAAGGGACTCTGGCTGACAAAGTTCATAGACAATTGCAAGTTGGGAGCTATTATTAACTTCGCAAGTGATGTTGACATCCTACAGAAAAGCCTGACTGAGACCAACAACTGGTGTCAGAACCATGGCCTTAAGTTCAATGCCAAAAAATGCGTCATCATCCCCTTTGGGAAAAACCCTGTTCCCATGAATTAGCACATCGATGGTAGTCCACTGAACACAGAAGGCGTTTTAAGAGATCTGGAAACACAGGTTGACAGCAACCTCTCTTTCGACCATCACATTGCCACTGTGGTCAGAAAGTCCTTTTATGTGGCACATCTCATTACTAATGGTCTTGCAACCAGGAAGAAAGAGGTCATTGTCTCCCTCTACTCTTCCTTCATTAGGCCAGTCATCGAGTACAATGTCCCATTTGGCATGTACCTCACTAGACACCTGCAACAAATGGAGAGGTCGCAAAAGTACCTCACAAAGAGGACTCTAGGCCTTAAACACTTGTCCTATATGGACAGACTCAAAAAACTCCAACTATTCTCTGTCTCATATCACCTACTTAGAGGCGATCTCTGCTTGACTTGCAAAGCCATGTCTGACCCAGCTCTGTTAGAAATGGTACATCTAAAGAAATCCCAATCCCTCCACACCACATGCCCCAGAGACCTCAACCTTATTACCAGAATCAATAAAACATGCTGGAGGGAGAGGTTTATAACCCAAAGACTGCCCGTGCTATGGAATAGACTTCCTATACATGTCAAACAGAGCATCTCACTGGCCCTCTTCAAGAAAAATCCTGATGAGAGGATGGGAAATAGAAAATTCACCCCTGGGATCACTCCAGTGGCTCCACTTCACAGAGGTACTGGGAACTAAGGTCAAGTGGCACAATGCCAGGGTAATCCTGTGGGCTAGCCTTGTAAAGGCTTCAGGGCCATTAGCCTAGTACACACCTATGAATCTATGAACCTATAGCCATTCACGAATCTGGCCACATGTCTGTCTTTGTGGCAACTGTATAGAATATGCTGTGTTTGTCATTAGTTGTCTTCAAACACCTTGTATATTATATTAAATGTTTGCATATCACTTCAGTTTTAGTCTTTGCATGAGTACTTTGTCCTTTTTCTGAGTATCATCTCAAAAAGCTCTGTACTTTTTATTTATTACATTGTGATGCAGTACAGTTTGACCACTCATTTTATATAGTCAGTAAAAAGTGGAAATACATAGGTGCACATGTGAGAATACCACATTGTAAAAGCTTGCTGATATCTGCTGCTCCTGCTTGTTTATATCTGTTGTCCCTGTGTGTTTATATCTGCTTTTCCTGCATGTTTATATCTTATGTTCCATGATGCCATTTTATATAGGCATATGTGCGGTTCTACTTCTAAATTTTGAACTTTCAAAATGTCAAATTACTTATGGTCGAGAGCATAAGATCAAAGTTTTAAAACTTTGAAATTTAAATAAAAAAATAAATAAAAACAAAGAAATCTTTTTTTTCATGTTTTTGCAGGGGGCAAGCCCTCTGCACTCCCCGCACCCCAGCTAATTAAATATACCAACTCCGAAATTGCACTACAGCAAGGAAAATGGTAAATATACGATTCCATGTTGTATGGCGATCTCCATTTAAACAGCTGAAAGTTTCAAAATTTCAATCTTATAGTCTCGACCATAAGTAACTCAACATTTTTGAATGTCTGAAACTTAGAAGTAGACCCGTATGTGCATATTTCATCGTGAAGGCTTTTTTATATCTACTGTTACTGGATATACATTTATATAAACATGTGCTTACCCCATGGTAAAAGCTTGCTAATATCTCTTAATATCATTTCATTATATATATGTAGGTTCACTGCATTGTAAAACCTTATTTATGCATACACGTGTGTAGTGAAGTTGTAAAAGCTTGTTTACAATATTCCTGATGTGCTTGAACACAGTTTATACAAACGTGTATATACTACATTATATGTCTGTTTACGTCTGCTTACGCTGAATATCAGTTTATTAAAATGTGTGTGTACTGCATTGTAAATACTTGTTTATATCAGCTGCACCTGGGTATCATTTTATATAGACATGTTTATATTACATTATAAGAGCTCGTTTACATCTGCAGTCCTGAATATCAGTTTATATAGACACATGTATACAGTTACATTTTATTTTATTGAGAAGTAATATTATCAACCACTAAGCAGAGCTTCACATTTTCTTCATTGCTTAAGTTGCCAAACTGCATGCAGGAATGACTGTAATTGTGTTTCCATGGAGATAGTAGATGTAAGTAAGGGGGGTGTATGGCAAAGCCCATGTTAATCTGTATGAATTTTGTGAATCTTTGTGTGTGTGTGTGTGTGTGTGTGTGTGTGTGTGTGTGTGTGTGTGTGTGTGTGTGTGTGTGTGTGTGTGTGTGCATGCATGTGTGTGCTTTTTTTTTGCACAATCTTCATTGCAAGGCAGTTTCTTTGCATTTGTGGACCACTTTTGTTTTGTTTTTGTTTCTGTTTGGAACACAAAAAATACAAACACACAGCAAACTTTGTTAACAAGGTGAATTAGTAATTTAACCATGTTTATTTTTATTCCAGTTGAGCTTAAGCTTTTGTCTTAAAAAGACAATTTAACAGACTTCATCAGAATCAAATACTTATCAACAAACATACATGTTAAAATGTTTTAGTTACATGACATTATGTGTAATAAAGGAGATTCATGTTAAAAAGATATGAAATTACTTTTAAAAATATATTTAGAATCTGCAATTATACAATACAATAAAGAACTGGCCAAAACTAACATAACAAATATTTATTTTAAAACATTGTTGCTCAACCTAAATACACCAACAAAATCATTAATACAGGGGAGTGGAAAGTATCTGTTTTCAGTAAAAATGCCACCATAATTCTTTGATTTCCAATGTATTTTCCTAGCACTCACCCGTTGGCGGGATCCCCTACACTACACCGACACACCACAAACCCGACAGCCAAAACGCCAACACCAAAACACCGAAACCACACAATACTGACAGTCCACATAACTGAACACCATAACACCGACTCACAACACACACACAAGACAAGCACACCAAAAATCTTACAAACCTACACTAAACCTTACATACACAACTATCTATACACTAACCTTAACCCAAACCCTAACCCTAAGGTCCGTCACTATCGCACACTTACCTTACTTGCACCCTAACCCTAAAGTCTGTCACTATTGCACACTTACCTTATCCACACCCTAACCCTAAAGTCAGTCACTATCGCATACTTACACAGTCATGCTTGTTTTGCATGTCGGTGTTTACAGCATTGGGATTTTGAACTGTCAGTTATTTCCGTTGCTGGTCTTCCGGTATCGGTGTTCTCATTGACGGAGTTTCGATCTGTCAGTGTTCTCAGGTAGACCCCCTTGGAGACATATAAAATTCATCTAACATTAAAAACATTTAAACTTGGCACATTTAATACTATAGTTATAAACAGCACTGCTAATATTCTCTGTTTAATCTGCAATTTGTTTTCGCCCACATAAAATTCCTTTCACAGAGTTTTTATTTTTTTATACTAGACAAAATCAATATATCGCCCACAAGAACATGCTGAGAAAATACATAGCCCTACAAGTAATTATGTTGTCAACTTTTATTGAATGCTGCCACACCCTACCCCAGTATTAATGGCCTTATGTCTATTACTAGTGCGCTTAGGCTGAGAGCTGCAAATGTATAAAATATTTTTTTGTAAGTTTTCTGTCAGTTCATCATTGTATATCACATATTTTAAGAAGAAAAAAATGAGACAAAGAAATGCAATTACATAACTCTTCAAATGAAGCATAAATAGCATTCAAATAGGACAATTTTCCATTGTGTTTGTGTGTGGGAGGGGTAAAGGTGAAAAAATGGATCCTACTTACTGTTAGTTTTTATGTTATTGTGTCAAACATGACTAATGAAATCTGATGTAATGCAATTACCAGAAGTATAGCTAGGGTGGGGCAAAGGATGCATTGCCCCAGGCACAAAGTATTAGGGTGTGTGATCAGCATGTGCCGATTGGTCTTAAGTGCATTATTAGCTTTCAGAAATTAAAGCTGACCATTGCATTTGTGGTTGAAACAGAAGTACATTAGTGCCCCATGTGTACCATAACTAGGGGAGGCTGCTTGCTGCAAATGTATGAACCAGCTAGCTACAGTTTAGAAAAACAAAAGATATTTTTTTTCTTTGATATGAGGAGTGTGGGTAAGTTATAATGACCTGGCTTGCAGTGACCTGGCTTGCAGCTCTTAAGAAGGAGCGCACCAGATCTTGAAAAGATCTTTTTTTCTTTCCTCAGCTCTGCATTAAGAAACATAGATAGGATGAAGAAAACTAGACCATATGTTTATGTAAAGACTACCATGTCAGGGAAGGTAATTTTTTTTTTCTCCTCAACTTATATTGAGGGGGTTTTAGATTGGGAGATGGCACTGGGTGCAGAAATATCTAGCTGTACATCTAGCAATTGGAAGTCTTATTCTATGGAAAAGGAAGATGTACAATCTGATTATCCATGTTTTTAGTAGTGATGAACTATGTCTTTGGAATTGAAACAGGAATTGTTGCGTCTTGTATAGTCTCACCCCAGAATTCATGAAGCTTGCGCCAGGTGCAGGCGTAGCATTGGCGTTCTAACACCAAATATGGTGGCCGAGCGATTCAGGTACGAGCTGTTTCCATGTGCACTACCAGCATAAGCTACGCCCACACAACTCCTGAGCCTTGTATGCTAATTACCCCATGTGCAGCTGTGTAGTATGCAAATGAAGGTATGTAGTGATTCAGGAAGTGGTGCAGGCATAGTGTAAGCAAGCAGAAATGTAAACCGTAGAAAACAGTTTACATTTTTGCAAACATAAAATCGGAGCTATGACAGCCGACCAAACACATGTATTATAATGTTAATATATGCCAATGGCTAAATATATAGCCATTGGCATAACAAAACATGTACAAAATATAAAATGAACATTTAATATATATAGGCACACTATTGCGACGTGGAAGCGCAGGGCAGCGGTGCGCAAAGGGGGTCACAAGGAATATATAAAAATATAGAATAAAACCGCAATTAAACACATAACACGATTCCACCATAATAGTTAATGGCAGGCATGCTACAAGGCATGGCACAAGGGTTGCTAAGGGGCAGTGACAGTGTTATGCGCATTAGTTAGGAATTAGTAGGCAATGCCATGCAAATGAGAGGAGTAATAGTGAATCACAGATTTCCCACTGGTGTAAGGATGCACATCACAGCATAGCGTTATAACACCGAGGTGAGCCCTTGAGATAAAGATGACATCAAGAGAGGGGTGTGTTGCCATTGCTGTAAGCACATTGGAGCATTGCTAAACCGGTCTGCCCCTAGCTAGACAAAGCTGCAGGATAGGGGTGTGTCAAATTGCCCATATCTATGCTTAGCTGAGAGTACACAAGGTAACCGAGTATGCATGTGAATGGAGATGAAAACGCTCATAAACCAGATAAATGGGTATGCGCGTCGAGCACTGCAACTGAAACAGGAAAGATATAAGAAAGAAATAAGAAAATGCTGCAGCAGTGAAATTTGAGTACAAATGACTAATTTACACCTAGGAGCCTACAGTGGGCTACTGACAACAGCTAACAAGGCTGAAAGCAGCTACCTGCAGAATAGGGAAGAGGAGGGGCTGTACTGCAAAGAAAACCGCAAATTGTCAAAGCAGAACAAAGGCAATATGCAGTATATCAGCTACAATGCACAATTCGCCATGACTGGGTAGGGAAAGTACAAAACAAGATAGACGGCAGGTGGATTCATGCCTGATAATGGGAGGGGTTCCAGGTTTAAAAGTGAATTAAATGGCAACAGATTAATCAAGACAGGCAGGTAGATCTCCACAGTAAAGGCCCCGCACTTGCAGTACTCATTGCAAAACCCATAATTAAGACACGCAGCAGCTGGAATAGTTCATGTACACCCACTTACATCAGCAGCATTCAAAGCACAATACTATAAAGTGTGAAAGCACCTCAAACACATTTGTGTATTCCCATACACTCTGCACCAGTGGTGTATACAGATGGGGAACTTTTATTATGTACATGTTAGGGGCTACCATAGCTTTGATCCACCAGCATGTGTTGGAGACTGAAGGTGGTGTGGAGGATGATGCACATGACTACTGCAGGCACCAGAGGAGGAGAGTGTTCAGACCCAGGCTAACCTACCAGGGGCTACATGATCTGGAGATAGTAAAGCATTACAGGGTGGACAGGCAGCAACTTGTGAAGCTGTGAAGCCACGCCTCAGAGCCAGAACAAACAGAGGTGAACCCATCCCAGTGGATACGAAGGTATGTGTAAGCCTGAGAATACTAGCTACAGTTACCTTTCAAAGACCAACTGGGGATATCATGGGTATCTCACAGGCATCAGCATCCAGGGTACGACACCAGTTCCTGGATACCATGTTACCAAATGCCAATGAGTACATATACTACCCCCAAATGCAGGAGGAGTTGGCCAGCAATGTGCGTCTCTTCCACCATGTGGCAGAATACCTGAAGGTACTAGGTGCAATAGACTGCACGCACATACACATCAAGTCGCTACCCGGTGAGCAGTGAAGGCGCTACATAAACCTCAAGGGATACCCCTCCATCAACTGCCAGGTAGTGTGCAATGCCCAGGGCATTATCATGGATGTGTGTGCTGGCAGCCCTGGAAGCTATCACGACTCCCACATCTGGCATGCCTCACAGCTGTATTGGTTATTTGCCAGGGGGGACATCCCAAAAGGCCACCTGGTGGGGGATGCTGGTTATGCACTGGAACCATGGATGATGACTCCCATCAGAAATGCACACACACCCATGCATAAACGCCATAATGAGGCACACGCACAAACCAGAATCATCATAGAGCATGTGTTTGGGATGCTGAAATCATGGTTGCGTTGCTTGAACATATCTGGTGGAGCCTTGCAGTACTCTTCATGCACATGTGCCCACATCTTCATAGTGTGTGCCATGCTACACAATATGGTCTTGTGGAAACAGCTGAAGCAGGGACAGAATGATGAAGGCCCTCACAGCCCACCATCATTGCAAAGGGCCTCACAGGCACAGGGGTACTCAGACCACGAACATCCTGAGCCAGCCCCAGTAGGCAGATGGTGACGTGCCCAGTATGCCCATGCCTTGGCAAAGACGGAACATATAGCACACACACACTGACAGGGTAGGCACCTAGGGACTGACACCTTTCTCCACCTGCACACACAGTAAAAATGGATGGCACACACACACACACAAGTCTACCTGTAAATTGTCAAGAGGGAACATATAGCACACACACACTGACAGGGTAGGCACCTAGGGACTGACACCTTTCTCCACCTGCACACACAGTAAAAATGGATGGCACACACACACAAGTCTACCTGTAAATTGTCATGTATAGGCATTCTACTGTGTGCATCCAACATAGGCAGCCCTCAACTATTGCACACACAACAGCCAGTGGCACAAGGTAAGTCAACACCTGAACAGTAAACTAAGCTATCAGCATATGCAGATACTGTATGTATCGATTCATAGTTAGGTACTTGGCCAACTGCCAGAGGCCATTCATAAGGCCAGCCAAAATGTGTCAGTGTTTGCCACCCCATTGAGTCATTAACCATCCCTCTGTGGAGCAGAGCCAATGGCAGGATCCCTGGGGTGCATCTACTGTTCCCCATCCACCCTTCAAGGTTTCTCTTGCAGAGTGTTAGTGAGGGGCTCTATAAAATGTAGTTAGGGATGTTGTTCCAAAGTATGGGGAGTGTCTGTGACAGGAAGCTGTCCATCCAGCATCTTCCGGTTATTGTTGTGGCAAGGTCAGCTCACTACAGTGTGTGGCTCACTGTGACATGGATTCCCATAGGTGGAGCATATCCATCAAGCCTGAGTTCAACATGGCTGTGTTGGTCAGTGAAGATCATCTCTGGGTAAACGAGATGCCACTGAGTAAAGCAGGAGTTTATTCAGTCTGGCTGCATAGGCCATATGTTGGAGGCCAGTATTCCCCTTGGTGAGGTACATTCATGGATCCTCCAGCTGTTGGACGTGTCCTCTGAAGTACATCCTACATGGATTATTATACCCTATGATGGGACTGATGAGTAAAGGGGCACTATAACCCCAGTATGTTTAGATGGGAATCCTTTAGTAGTCAGATGGCTTACATAGAAGGATGTCCTAACTACTGTGGAGATATGATTGTCACAGGAGAGATCACTATCTACCTTAGTCCCCAGATACCCCATTACCTCATCTGTATTAAAGTGGCTTCTGCTCATGTGTTAATGTGTGGGTGCCAATTACACAATGGAATGACCATGCAGTTAGTGGCACTTGGCTGGAGGCCGTGTTGTTGGCACCCTGTGGCGTTCTCTGTGAGGACCCCTGAGGGATGTCCGTGTCAGCTGGACTATCAGTCATGGTTCCCAGTTTGCAGTCATTACCAAACATGGTCTGCCCTAGTCCACCTGTGTTGCCTGTACATCTGAGACGTATATGCCAAACAGTAGGTCTCCCAGGACAAGTCCTGTGGGACACCAGTCACGACTGTTGGACCTGGAGACTGCTAGTCATACCATGTGGGTTGTGTGTGTGTAAGCCCATTGGCAACCCAACCTGTGATGTATGGGTGAATGTACAGGCTGGTGTGTTTACCAATAATACCTGAGTAGGGCATGGTGTCAAAAGCCTTGGTGAGGTCCAGGTAGTAAGTGGGAACCACCTCTCCTGTCAACTAACATCTTGGTGACTGTATGTAAGATGTCAAACAGGTTCAGTAGGCATGAACTCACTCAACCAAGCTGACCTGGGATTGGTCACGTGTTTGAAGGTTACTAAAGTCATTGTTAATGAGTGCCATGAGGATGCGAACCATACCATTGAAGACCAGGCTAGTCAGGCTTATGGGCTGGCAGTTACCATGGTCAGTTGTGAGTTCTCCGTGATGGAGTAGAATAACCATTGCCAAGCGCCATTGTATGGGCATGTAGCCTGTGGAGTGGTTGAGGTAGGAATGCATAATTAGTTGGGGGGCAGGTTGGCTTGTACAGTTTACAAGATGCAGTCTGGGTCAACATCTGCCTCCATTGATGCTGTGTTCTGCAGTTAGAGAGGGCCATTTCCACCTGTGTGTCTCTGATGGTTGGGATACTGTACCTTTCGGTTAGTGTTGTGGGCTCTTTAGGGAGTGAAGTATGCACCGAATGTATCTGCAAGGATGTTAGTGATATCAGTAGGGTCAGCATATTTTGCGCTATATTTCACTGGCACAGTGCAAATCTGTGTGTCACCTCATAGATCCTTGACATAGCCAAAGAAGGCTTTGTGGTTATCTTTTGACTCCTTGTGTATTCTCTCCTGCTGATGTTAGCCTTGGATGATGTCATGAAGGACCAAAGTATCATACTAATAGTAGTCACGGGTGTCTGCCCTTCGTGGAAATTGCTGTGTGTCTGGAACACTGTCCGACGTCTGTAGTATAGCCTGTTTATTGCAGAGGTCCACCAGACCGGTGTACTTGTCTAGGAGGTGTGAGTCTTGGTTTACCAGTGATGGCACGATCCATGCATCAATGTAGGTGCTTATAGACTGCATTTGTAAATCTGTCTGTATCTGGGGCAGTGTTTCCCCTTAGCATGGGGGCTGTGAAACCCCCCACCCATGTCACTAGTAGTGTAAATGTAGCTGTAGGAAAGGTATACATTGTGGTATCTGTGGGTGGGAGAGATGCTAGGGTGTGGAAACAGTGAAGAGTTCATGGTCAGATCTAACCAGTGACCAGTTAACCTCCACTGTGGTGCACCTGTTGCCGATGTTGGTGATGACCACATCTAGTAGCTTCCACCCCATGTTAGGGAGGTTACTACCTGATACAGGGCATATGAGGTGATACATTCCAGGAAGCGCTGGTCTTGGAAGTGAGTATCGGAGTAAGTTTCCCAGTTAATGGTATGGTATTTGAATTCGACTAATGCCAGGTTGTGTGTTAGGACTGTCATGTTCTCCACTGTCTCCGGGTAGGTGGAGTGGAGGTCCTGGGTCATGGAGGGTGATCTGTAGCAGGCCACATTCCACATTGCTGTTGTGGCTGATGTTAGCTGCACATGGATGATTACAGAGGTATCATGCTGCCCCAATAACCTGGAGATGTAGGTATCCCTGATGAATATGGATACAGCCCCTCCATGTCTGTCAGTCCATGTTCCATGACTGAAATGTGTAGTATGGGTTGTAGTCTGATAGTGCTGGTGTGCTCTCAGGAGCCTTAAGACATATTGCAGTTAATGCACAGATGTTGATGTTGTCCATCCTGAGGAGTGCTGTGAGTGCATGCATGTTGTGATCAGAACCCCTGGTGTTGAGTAGCATAAACCTCATTGAATCTGCTATTGTGCTGTTTACAGTGCTGGTATTAACCTTCAGGACTCTCCTAAATAAGGCACCATGGGGGCACCAATAGCCTTGGCCAGTATTCCAAAGTGTAAGGCTGACACATAGGCAGGTATGGTATCATTGCATGCATGTTCCCCATCTGTGCTTGTTTTTCATCTCCCCTGTATGTAAACTAGTGGTAAGCAATAGAAAGCCTTAACCTTATACAAGTCTTCTAGCTTCCAAGATAGGCATTTGGAGTGACTAAGTATCAGTGTTTTGTATGTTCTTGCTGTACTCAACTGTTTCCTGACTACATGGTGAGTTCACACTGTATATTGTGATATGAAGGTCTGTTTATTTGCATATTATGGCTGTGACGGCCTGCATGTTAGAGGTGCACAGATAGCCTACTATCTATCTGCCCAAGGGCAATTAGAAGCATACCAGCAGTGTGTTGGCCTTCCCCGCACCATTGATGATGTAACTGAGCCTCTGTCAAGCATAGCCAATGAAGCAATTTCAGGCAGAGTTGCAGGAAGCTGTTGAAGACTGGTGTTGTGGAGGGTGATAGGGGCACATAGTGATCTAAAGAGGACATGTTAATGTGGCAATTCAACACCATTCAATTCCCCCAACAGGTCTTGCAGCTATCAAACTGGACAGGGTCCCCCACCCCCTGGCTGTATGGTTCTGGGACACATGATCCCAGAGGTGTACAGTCTGTTAGCCATTCACACAACAAGGTTTCCCTTGAAGTGTTTCAGTGAGGGGCTATGCCTAATGTAGTTAGGAATGTAATGTATTGTCTCACAGTACATTTGTTATATGTTGTTATGTCAAGAGTATGTGAAGCTCAGTGAATTTGGGGGCTCCCGCCCTTTGCTTAGCCTAGCTTACACATAGAAATCATCTAAATAGGAAATAGGTGGAAGCAACGTTAATGTTAACAGTGTGATGGTTGCAGCATCCACATAGTATCTGTGCATTCGAGGTTACAATCCCGATAAAGGCAGGGATGTTTATCATGTGCAAAAGTATACCTTAACCACAGTTGCATATATAGGTAGTAATCGTCTGTATAGTTAACATTCGAATCACCCATATAAACCCATGTGTGAAGGAGAGTACAGTCAACAGAGAATGTAATGTCATGTCAGCACATAGTGAGATGTTATGTCACTGACAGGTATATATCCGGAGTAGTTAGCGGATGTGGCCATGTTTGCACGCACAGGTTATACGTCACAATGTTTGTTTAACTGCTGCTATAATGTCACACAAACACATTTAAACATGCTTACAACTGCTTAAATGAGCCTTACTCTGAAGTAAAAAACATTCATAAAGCATCACAGGTGTTGAACCCTGGACCATGCACACTATAGTCATCGGACGTACCACTAAGCCAT
>NC_056734.1:729865480-729895480 GCF_019279795.1 Protopterus annectens | reverse complement strand
CAATACATAAACTGTATGATATAGTTTGCATAATTGTGCCACACCTCTAAACACATGACCGGAAACATGCCCAACAGTACTCATTTGTGAATGCAAACTCTAGCACTATGTTACACACCAACCTATATGAGGGCATACATGCTGTCATCTGCCTGTCTGACATGATTAGCCACATACTCACATGCTCAGACCACCTTTTGATCTATACACATGGCTCTGGCATATTCCATGTTGTTGTGCAAGACCAGTGATGCAGTAGCCTGGACAGCATGGAAACACATGTAAGAACTGTCAGGTCTTGTAGGCCATGCAGGTATGTCCCAAGGCCTGGGTAGCATTCTGCCATTGGCCAGAATGATACTGCAGTACAGGGACACAAGGATTGTATTCCACAATTGTCTAGTGTAGTGGTGCTTGTCGCAGGGTATCCAGTATCTATTGTCCTGAGATAATGTGGTTGACAGACCATGATGCTTTGCCAGACATTGCCTGCAACTGTCACCCTGGGAATCTGGATACAGCCTAGGGCTCATGCTTCCCATAAAGTGCCTTCATCATACATGTTTCAGGTGGGGGTCCACTGCTGTTACAGGGACAGCCAAGCAATACACTGCAGGTCTCGCTACACAATGATACATGTCAGAAACACTATACGGACACACGTATGTCAATCCCTAACATGGAGAACATATCTGTGCAGTGGCTGAGACATATTTCAATGCTCTGGAGAGCACACCTGCATGACCATGTTATAACACATACCTCACCTTTTGCCCATTATCCTTTATTGGAACACACTAGCTGTAGGTGTGTCCATATTCCTGAAGGATATGTACTCCCCACACTAATTGCCCTTGCAAACATCAGATGCATTATGCTGAGCAACTACCTTTGTGCCACAGTGGAATTCAAAATGCACCTTGATACAGATCACCCACCAGGCTGCGGACTTCCCAACTGCTATATTGTGCTGTAATTGGGAAGATTAGGTCCGAGACAGAACCATAATATTGGCTATTCTCAACTATTCCATTATGAACTGTGAAGACTCCTCATGTACCAACACCTGCACTCAATGCATGTTGGATTCCATTGACCCCACTGACCTGGATCATAGTAGTCACACAAACAGGGCTAACAGTATGTTACACATAGTTAGTCTCCAATGCCAATGTTATGTTCCCTAAGAGCAGAGTGGTGAGTCCCATGGCACACATGCAGATGGACAATGCATGTGCAAATGCTGAATCCTACACAAATGAGCATTAAGCAGTCACATATGTGCAGTGATTGTGCCGTTGAAACAGAACCAGGAGTCAACCCAACACAAACAAGTAGGCAAACTGGTGGTACCATGCTTTAAACTGTACCACAGAAGGTAGTAACTGTTGCAAGAATGAACACACATGAATGTAGGTGATCCCTGGTCAGCCTCAGTAAGATGCAGATACACCATATGAAACCACGAAAAACTACCATGAAACCAATCAGCCACATATTATGAGGCCAAGCACACAGCATTCTATAGCTGTGTCATTAATCATAATGGCAATGACAAGACCTGCTGTGCTGCAAGCACTATTGCATGGGAAGTACTGCACTGCACCTACAGAAATAGCACCCGCTCATCCACCATATTTCAGGGAGACAGTGTGAAACTGGATCATTACAAACACACTAGAATTAAATTCTGTGGGGGCAACTGTACAACTAAAATGGTGGTATATATTGCCATCTGTAGAACATGTTCAGGATTCTATATAGGTAAGACTCAAAGGAGTTTAAATAAATGTATATACTCTCACCTTTATAGTATCAGAAGGAAGGATGAAAAAAATGCTTTGTATAAACATATTAAACAACATGGTGACAAACATTATTTTAATTTTGGTATAGTGGACATTGTGCACACCAATAACAGAGGAGGTGACTTTAATAATTTATTATTATATAAAGAATTTTGGTGGCAAATATACACAGATGCTTCGACTATAACAGGTTTAAATGACACTGTATCTGTCAAACCACTATTGGCCTTAAAATGAACTATTTATAGGGTACATTGTCATATGTTTTACAAACATGTTTTGATATGATCTAGATGTAAATGTCTTTGTTAACATTTTTTCAGTTTTTTAACTTGTTTATTTTATCAATATATATTATATGTAACATTGATTTTAGAAATAATACGAACATTTTTTTTAAATTTTATGAACAAAGAACAATGGTTATAGGATGTGTGTATAGCTTTAAAATTTCAAACTGAATTTTGGCGCCAAAAAAGTTATTTAAACAACTGTGATGTAAGCTATGGTGTTCTGAGGAAGCTTGTTTTATTCAAGTGAAAGCGCTTAACCATTCTTTGTTTGTTGGCATTACAATAAACTTTTATTCACTTCTACCTGGTTTCATTGAAGGTGTTGTGGACTGTTATGAGCATTGAATAGAGGTGAATTTCCAAGACACAGAGATGGAATTTTGCACACAGTGCATTTGCTGTTTTTTCTTTTCTAGTTGAACATATATGGAGATAACATCACATCACCAGTAGGTGTCAAATGTGTGTGACTTATACATGTCAGTGGTATTAGTGTCATGTAGATCTACAAAGACGTATTTGTAAACTTAATAAATGTGATACACATGTATGTTCAGCTGTACTGCTGTACTTCTCTGTGAGTTACTGTGACCTGTCTCCACCGTTATGTCTTCTAGGCATGCCACGTAGCCGACTGCCTCCATACAGCCACTTGGAGGATGAGGTCTTCATCCCATACCTCCTCGACAACTACACAACGCTCTTCAGCCATGCGCCATAGGATGCACAGCAGCAGGATGCCCTGTGGGAGGAACTCTGCAGGAGGGTAAATGATGTTGGCAGTCACAATCGCACCTATCAGCAGGTGCGCCAACACTGCACTGACCAGACAAGATGGGTGAAACAGCGTGCTAATGCAATCGCCAGGGAACAAGGTGCAACAGGTGGGGGGGACACTCACCCAGCCCCCATTCACACATACCGAGGAGCTACAGGCCAACCTGGGACACCTGCAGACCTCCATCCACAAGCGTTAGCTGGTATTGTGGAGGTGGGTGTCTCTCAACCACCGAGCCTGGAGTTGCCTGGTAAGTCACTACTGCACATAAAACACAACCATATATCACATGGTTACATGTTACTGTACAATATGTAATGTAACATCATATGCAAGGCATGTATGCACACATGCCACATACTATAGTCTGCTAGTCTATGTATGCACAGATGTGCATACTCCATAGTATAGTGTATTGTACTGGCTTATGTGCTAACATAGACATTGCACCCTGTAGATACACAGGTGTGGATAATGATCTTACTGCTGTGACACCCCTGATTAGGTACCTCTGGCATTTTGCAGCAGCAGCAGCCTGTGTCAAGTGAGATTGGTATTATTTACCAGGCTTGATAATGCACAGAACATATTAATTGCATGCTATCTGCCATAACACATGTACACATAATGTATGGTGGTACTGGTAATGGACACTGGTCAGACCTGCAATGCATTACCCTGTTTACCTATGTGAAACAATTGTAGAATATATGAAACTCCTACACTAAACCTTCCAAACTGTCATTGCCAGATGTGCGGATAACAATGAATACAATGGTGGAGGTGTGTTCCACTGTAGGGACAGGTACTACTTACCAGCATTACACATGTTGGGAATATGAACAGTACAGAGAGCATATGTGTAAACACACACTAAATGTGTTGGAGCTGGAGTATGCCCAGCCCACAGGATACACCCTTGTGGAGTATACCCTTGCTATGAATGTCACACAATGTCATGTGCTATCAGACATGTCCATGACATGTAGTGGGCTGACTGCAACACTGCTCAACTATCCTGCAAAACATGTATCACATCCCATACATACCACCCTTTGTCTGCATAACCCTGTCCTCAGAGGAGCATATGACATCTATGGGTGTATGTCATATGGGATAACACTGACATGTGAAATAAGATGGCCATCACAACCATTGGATTGCACATGTGTACACATGGCCATGGAGGATAGCAAGAGACATGAAGCAAAGCACACAGTAGAAGTGATGAACATGTGTGTACACCCTGTTGTACATTGGCCTGACACAATACAACTATGGCCTTTGTGTAATGGTGATATTGCAGATGTGAAACACTAAACATCATACAGGCCTGTGCACAGCTTCTGTAGGCATAACATGAAACCACCACATAACATGTCTTGAACATCTGGAGTGTGTCACGACATGGAAGCATTCACCTATACAGTATCCAAATACATACATGTGTTGCACAACATACACATACATCCGCATCAAGCCACAGATACAGTAGATTCACTTTGCTGGTGTCAGACATCACTGTCATGCTTGCTCCTCATGTGTGTGAGGTACACAGATGGCATGTGGGACATAGAGAACTTGTAAGTTAGCCATGTGTGGGCATAGTTGGCAGGTATCAGTAATATGGTTGCAGATGTGCAGGGGTGTCATCCATATACCCTTCTGTGACCTGTGTCACATATTCCACATTAGGGTTTATTGTGTATACACCTCAGTTACGCGGGTCACATTCCACATTAGATATGTATTGTATGTGAACATAGTCATGGCTATGAACCATGCCAGTAGCTCACACTGTATAGCAATTGTGAAGCCACATGATACCCTGCAATGGCTATGCACATCAGATCAATGTGCAGTATGTCCCTGCATATTTGTAGGGTGGACAGACAACATTGCATCAGCTGAAGGCCCATGTTAGTATAACACGTCCCTGCATTCGGACACCATTACTGTACTGTAGATTGGAAAGGACACCATAGTGTTACACATGTATGCATGTCATTCAACATGTCAACAGAAAACATGTCATACTACATATGATTGGCAAGGTCATACGCCACACAGCAGGCCGGTGTACTGTAAACCTGTGCTGGTCTGTGGCACCATTGCAAAGTAGGGACAGCCATGTCAAACATGTGTGTACAGCCACATGCACAATGTCTGCACTCAGCTCAGGGGTATGCGGAATAATTTTGAAGAGACATGCACTGCTTTGGGGGAGATATGTAAGCTAGGGCTCAGGAAAACATAGTATGCAGTTGACATACCTTACTGCCCATGTCCTCACAAAGCATCAGTGGCAGATGTACAAAGGTCAGCGATGGTCTATTAACATGTGGTGTATGTTGCACACACCATGGCAGTGAAGTGCAATGGTGCAAAGTCCATGCATTGTGTTGCAGATATGGGGCATAGGCTACTAACACAAATTATGCAATACAGGCATGTATACTAACCACCACTATAATTATGTAAGGTGCATGCCGTCTGCTATACCACATGCATGCTGTTGTGTGCAACTCAGGGATGTATGATGACTACCACTATTATTGCCTAAGCTGAAACGATAATTGTCTAAGCTGAATGCCATCTGCCATATCACTTGCATGTAGCGTGTGTGTCTGTGTGTGTCTGTCTGTGTGTCTGTCTGTGTGTGTCTCTGTCTGTGTGTCTGTGTGTGGCACTGCCTGTGTGTGTCTCTGTCTGTGTGTCTGAGTGTGTCTCTATGTGTCTGTGTGTTTCTATGTCTGTGTGTCTGTCTGTGTCTCTGTGTGTCTGCGTGTGTCTGCGTGTGTCTGTGTGTCTCTGTGTGTGTGTCTGTGTGTGTCTGTCTGTGTGTGTCTCTCTGTGTGTGGCTTTCTGTGTGTGTGTGTCTGTGTGTGTGTCTCTGTCTGTGTGTGTGTGTGTGTGTGTATGTGTGTGTGTGTGTGTGTGTGTGTGTGTGTGTGTGTGTGTATGTGTGTGTCTCTGTCTGTCTGTGTGTGTCTGGTATAACTTGTAATGTACAGTTCATGTCTTCCCCTCACAGGTGTTGATGTAGGTGCGTTGCTCTCCTGCGGTCCACCTGATGTTAGTGTCACCACAGACTCTAGCAGTGATGATGATGGTATGATTGAGGCACAGGCAGGGTTGTCAGAGGATGAATCTGTGCCATTGGTTGCCATTCCACCTATCTCCCCCTCATCCTCTCACAAAGTTCCCATGCCTGCACATACCCCATCACCACCGGCCATAGAGGACAGTTGGCGGGTGGTAGCATGGAACAGGGAAGTGTGGTGACTATGGAAGATGTGCCTGCACACCATGATCCCAGTCAACAGACTGGTGATGTCCCACACAGGCATGTGCCCAGTGCTGCTCGTAGGAGGACCACTGGCCAACATGCCCCTGCTGGACCAAGCACATCAGCTAGAGTCACCAGATGCATGTTTCGGGCTGTAAGGGAGACATGTGCTGAACAGCACAACAGAGATGGTCTGAGACTTCAGAGGGCTGCTGTCCGTTCATTAACTGACAACATCCAGGCACTTGCAAATGCTCACCATCATGTTGCAGATGTTTTGGATAGACGATTGGGTGACATGGTGGGAGTCCTTGACTGTGGCATGTCAATCCTTGAGCATGGAATGTCTGTGCTGGAACATCTGATGGGAGTGAGGCATTGGGCATGTGGACGTAGGCCAGCTACATCACCTGTTGAAGGTCTACGTGAACATGCTACTGCACATGCCCACTCCCATAGTGGCAGTAGCAGCAACAGTGCTGCTGGTGCTGTGCAGTCCACACCAGGATGCAGCAGGCGCCGTGCACTGGTCCTGGACGGTCCCAACAGGGACATGATTCCAGTGGACATGTGTCATCAGACAGTACCCAATCTGGACCTCTGCCTGGTAGTGCCCATGCAACCCCTGGCAGGCGCAGGTCATGTGGCCATGGCTGGACACCGTGAACAGTGATGCCTGCCTTCGACAGTCTGCAGCTGTCAATATTAACCCTGTGTAGGTCAGCCTCATGCCATACCTGTGTGCATGCATACACACACACTGGAAAAAAATGTAGGACACCTCAACACACACAGGCATAACATCCACACACACCCAATGATATCACAGGCCCTAACACACACACATGATGTCATCCAATGGCACAGCCTAGGCCTCTGGCAAACATTATCACCAAGTTCATATGATGATGCCTGTTCCGCATCCTTGTCATCCACACCATCGGTGCAGGGACATGTTCATATGGTCTGATGCACAGGGTGAACATACTTGGTAGACAATTGTAGATTAATATTGTTGAGTAGTGTTGACAGGCAGCAGACATAACATGTATTGCAGTTTTAGAATGCATTTTGTATGTATGACAGCATGTATCATGTGTAACAACACTAACAGCATGTTGATCCTGATGTTCTGCCTTCCTCTTTCAGGTGTAGTTGCATGTGCCGGAGATGTTGGTGTATACGGGAGTCCCATATGTACATGTTGACTACCCACAGGTCAGTATGACAATACCTGCATGCACTTTGCAGCTTCCACATCACAGTTATATTCTCCCATGTTTCAATTATGTTTACTGTTCTAATGATCTGAGAGCATGATAGCTGTGTGGTAAGCTACTGTGTTCAGAGGCATCGCATCCATAGTGCATGACATCACAGGTATAGTTACCTGGAGCGCAGAATGGGTAAATGTGTGGTATGCTGGATGACAAGGGTAAAGGCCAGTGGAAATAGTGGCATCCCATTGGGAAGCAGTAATACCCACTGCCATGACAGCATGCAAACACAAACACACCCACACACTCAGGGATTCCAGACACAGTAACACACACTCTGACACACACACACATAGTTGCCAGTGTTCGGATGACAACCCCTGCCTATGTACATATCATCATTATAGTACTACACAATTACAAGATGAGCCACAGATATTACACATGTACAGGTAGTTGGAATGGCCTAAGATCGAGGACATTGACAGGGATACTACAGTGCAGTGAGTGTATGTGGGGAGGGGGGCCCATCAGTAGGCTATGTAACAACAGGTCACATCCCAGGGCATACATGTTAACAGGCGGTTAGTATGCCCATCTATGATTGATGTTATCAACAGGGATGCTAGACTGCTTTGAGTGGATGGGGGGAGGGGGCATTAACATTCCACTATGGTAAAATACAACCTCAGTCCAGGTACCGGACAGCCATACACATGGACAGCTATACACACACACACACACACACACACGCACACGCACACACACACACACACACACACACACACACACACACACACACACACACACACACACACACACACACACACACACACACACACACACACGCACACACACCAGCATTCACAAAGATATACACTTATGTCACACACATACAGACACTTTACATGTGTAAGGTTTAACCACCTACCCATGGCTTTCTTTCTACACTTCACTCTCTACTGGTGTCACCAACAGTGTTCAGGAGATTGATAATGTGTGGGATGTAGTCCCAACCATACGTGACATATATGGACACACACCCACACATGCCATTACTGCGAATCAAACACATGACTATCTCATGATAGGTACTACAGCAGTACAGCAATATCACATCCGGTACAATGCTTACTGACTCTTTCCTTTGACAACTGTGCTGATATATGCACAATATATGCACAG
This sequence comes from Protopterus annectens, assembly GCF_019279795.1. NCBI lineage: Eukaryota > Metazoa > Chordata > Ceratodontiformes > Protopteridae > Protopterus > Protopterus annectens. The sequence continues at coordinate 729,886,910 of NC_056734.1, read as the reverse complement.
GGGAGGTATTATTGTTACAGGTGTCATGGGGTTTGCCTTCAGTGTCATCCTTACAGCATTCTACATTGTCTGTCTTCCACTTCAATTAACAAAACCTGACCTTAGCAGGTACACAGATTATTGTAGGACTGGTTGTAACACACCAGTGAACTGTCCTCAGTAATCATTCATCTACAAAGAAGCCCCACCACTTAGTACTCATGTCCAAACATCCGTCCATACCTCACGTATGGCTTACTGTACTTAGAACATATCACCATATACAGTTGGCAATGTTGAGGCTGTATTGCAAAAGCATGATGTACTAAGACAACAGTCACCTTCATACATCAGACACTGCACGCACATGGAATCTACACAAACAGCAATACATGTACACATATGCAGTCTACATCAGTACGTGCACTAGCAGGTCAAGAGGATACATTTCACACCTTCCATACACCATGTGTGAAACATAGACGAGCATTACACCATAATGGATGTTGTATTCATGTACTGGTAGGACACCACCACTTTCATTGAGTAGCCAAGTGTACATATATTACAACAGCACATAGCATGACACACACAGCATTATTCCATGTCATGCTCCTACAAACTGTTACTTGACAGTGCCATAGTGAAGCCAGGGAACTGTAATGGTCAACAGTGAGCACATCATATTTGCTACACACACCTCATGTGTACTGGAAGAGAGCCAGCAATGTGCTCTGTTAGAGCTAGGCAGTAATCTCAGTCAAGCATGTGCGAGGTCTGTGGCTTGTAAACATCTCACCCCAGCATGCACTGGCTATTGTGGTACTAAGGCTAATGTCCAGACAGCACACAATATGCATGGCTTGCAATTGTTGACATGGGGTATATTTAGGAGCTGAGGCCACACATGGCTGTACATGTCATGAACATATCACCTGTGACTACTCAGGAACATACAGTGCATCGCTAGATTTCCCTGAGTCTGTCAATACAGGCCTTGTGTAGGTCCAATGGTCCTGTTATTTGGGTATGTTTGTAGGCATTGCATTAGGTGGACATGTCTAAAGACATACATGCCACATGGGGTGTTGTATGATATGATAGGTGTCATGGGTGACCAGTAGAGAGGGGATATTACCTCTGTCAACACAGATATCAAACCTTATGTACTGTTAGCATGCTATCTGCCATGTGCATGTGTGTAATGACTGTAGCCACCTGTATGTAGAAAGGCAAATGAAAGCTATGGTAATGTAATATATGTTGTATGAGTGTGGAATGTACATATCCAAGGCAGGTACAATTAGGTCATATCCAACCATGAGGGTGTTGGTTACTGGTGTACAGCAACAGTCGACAGTGTTAATTCTGACAACATCTGAGGGACCCTGGTATGTGTACAACTGAGCAGGTTACAAACAGTGGTATTATTGCTTTGCATAGCACATTATTCAGCTGTGTCTGTACATGGATACATTGCACAGTTGATGTAGGCCTAGATACAGTCCACCACTTGAGGTTTATCTGGTGGTCTACCATACTATGTCATACCACATATGGATGTGTGTTGGTAGTCTGGGAACAAAGTGGTGGATGCATATGAGGATACAACCTAGAATGCAGCATTTGCCACTGTCACCTGTACCTGACTCATCTGTGATGCGTTATGTTGGAGTAGTAGTCTTTACATGTGAGTAGCCTTTATGAATATGTGTACACTACCACCTGGTATGGTCCATACCACTGTTATGGCCCACATGTCTGGATCTGAGTTATATGGTTGTAGTGCAATTGTGCACTACATAGCCTTCAGCCAGGTGTTCTTCACTGCACAGATGTCGGTATTCCCCATTGTAGGTTCTGCATTGAGCAAATGGATTACTAAAGCCACACATCTAGCACTGGTTAGCATAGGCATCCAATGCAATTGTCATGTAGGTGTCAGGGTGTTACTTCTGTGTGTAGGACATTTGCCTTGGAATACGGCTATATGGGTAAATTCAACCTAGGTATTATCCACACACACACACAACTGTAACAAGGATGCAATTGCTCTGTGTTGAAGGCTCGTCGTTCGGCCATGACAGCCCGGAATAACAGACACTGGACAACCTCATAATAACAACAGGACATTGGCTCATTGTTTTGGTGTAGAAGTTGCCACCTGTGCCATGCCATCACTGCACGTGACATTAATGTGCTTGGTAGCAAATGCCCCATGTAAGGTGACGGACAGCAGCAGAACTTGTGTATATGACCAATTTGAGATATACTTAGGGTAGCAGTCCTGCTAATAATGACAACTACTACCACAGCCAGGAGAGGTCATCTTGTCACCTGCACCTCAGTACCATTGCACAAGGTGGCTCACACATTATGCTTGCACATGCCACTGTTCCACGTATAATGCCACTGTCCACAATCTGCTATCAATGTATGCCTTTCAGGGCAGCAAGGTGTGTGACACATGCTGTAGGTAGCATCTGCCTGTGCGACCCAGGTAAACTATTGTCTGAAACGTTCACACATGCATGACTGTGTATATGTAACATATATATGTCAGTACTTCATGTACATGAATGCTTGTGTATCACACAGCACAGACACAGATATATCATTTACAGGCCACATACAGGTATCAGGTAGTAAACTAGTATGATGTGCATATATACTGACAGGTAAGATGTACCTAATTGTAAACCTGTGTGTTTACAATAGGAGTCCATTACAGCATGTTCTGTACATGTAAGTGTTTGAGCATGCACACTGTGGCCTTCAGTGGTCAGAATCAGTGCATCCAACAAGCCCTTTGTTACTAAGTGTATGAGCATACCCAGTATAACCTTGTGTAGTTGTAGTCATAGTGCATACCAAATGGCCCTGTGCTACTAAGTGTATGGGCATGCCCACTGTAAACCTGTATAGTGATAGTAGTTGTCCATTCTGCAGATGGCCATACTCCAGTTCAGGTTCCTGTTGTGCTACAACTATACTTCTCAGGCCTACCTGCGGATGGTGTGTCTTGTTTGTGCATACAGGTTGTAATGGACACCTACTTTAAACACACAGGTCCACAGCTATGTACTTCGTGACTATCAGTCTCCCTGTTGTTGTCAATTGTAGAAGGGCAGTCTGACTGTCTTGGGATGTGTAATCTCTGTGGCGTGTCTCGTAACTGAGTAGTACTGTAATAGTGATCCTTAGATAGGCAGGAGTTTTGATCCCACCACTGGCAACTGTGTGCGTGTGTTTGTGTGTGTGACAGCAAATGCCTGAGTGTGTGTGTCAGCATAGGCTGAGTGTGGTTGTGTGTGTGTATTTGTGTCTGCATCCTGTCATGGCAGCGGGTTTTGCTGCATTCCAAAGAGATACCTCCTTTTGCACTGGCCTTTATCCTTGTCAGCCACTATACCTCTCTCTTTCCCCCTACCCACTGCAAGTAATTGTTCCTGTGATGTCACCAAGCTTAGACTTGGAATCAGTAAGTGTAATTGTATGTGTTCTGTGGCACATACTCCAACTGCATAGCACTGTACTAGTTACCTTTACATAGGCAAGATGTGTATGCACAATACTGGCAAGTGTGTGCGTGTATGTGTGTGTGACTACCCTGTATCCAGGATAACACATGTGTAATGTCTTTTAGCACACCATGGAAGCCATCTGTGGTGACCGGTGTCTACAAGGTATTACAGTTAGGAATGGTAAAGAATACACAGTCAAGCATGACTACAGTTGGGTATGTTATTTCCCTGTGCCACTGTCGAGCATTGACACAGAAGTGGTCGCTGGGGTGTAGGTCCATACTCATCATTCCCCCACCTTAACACCACAATCCCCAGGGTAGATTACATTAGCCATTATTCTCCACCACAAACTCTGCATACACAACAACCATCCCTTCTCTGGTAAACTGCTTATGATTTAAATGTTACAACACAAGAGATGCCTCTGTTTTGTGTACACGTCAGTTCCATGCCTCTGTTTTGTGTACACGTCAGTTCCTTTGGAACCCTTCTGTGTCACAAAGGGCATTCAGACGTGTGTATATATATATATATATATATATATATATATATATATATATATATATATATATATATTATATATGGCTATGGCTGTGTCTGTGTATATATATATATATATATATATATATATATATATATATATATATATATATATATATATATATATATATATATGTGTGTGTGTGTGTGTACACATCCTGTAGGTGCATATATATATATATATATATATATATATATATATATATATATATATATATATATATATATGTAGGTATGACAGTTGTACAGATGTAGACTTGTCTTTGTTGTTTCACAGAGTACAGTACATTCAAGGGTACTGTACATATGTACACAAAGGGACTGTCCCATTTGTTTTCAGTACTGTGGAATACCTGTAGTAGGATGTACATTATAGACTCCATGCAACATGTGTACAACCCAGATAGCTTAGTGGTACAGCCAGTGACCTCAGTGTGCATGGTCTAGGGTTCGAGGCCTGCAAGCCTTGTTGATACTGTCAATTAGGACCACATAAAACACTTTTAAGCAGGTGTAATTGTGTTTTTGTGACAGTAAGCAGTGGGTTCACGCAGGTAACAGACATGTACAACCTACAGTACACGTGGAATGCCCTTCTTTGGCAATCCTGCTGATGTCGCCCACCTACGTATACACCTCTGGGACTGCTGTAACCCAGCATTTTCTCCCACAAGAGGAGAAAACATACTTGATCTCATCATCACGAACATGGGAGCACAATGTTCAACACCGGAAGTATACCCCTCACTGGTGAGATCAGATCACAAACTAATCTCGCTGGAGCTCCTCATCCCACCCCCACCTGAAATAAAAAAGACCACAGTAAAGAACTTCTCGAAAGCCGACTTCACACTTCTAAAGACTAGTGTGGTCTCCTTTAAGGCCGCGAGCCGGGAAAACAGTACTCAAGCCGCTGAATCACTTACAAATGCCTTCTACCAGCACCTGCAGGACTGCATGGATAAGGCAATCCCAAGCAAAACAAAGACTCTTTGTACCAAAGGCAAGCGTCCAGTCTGGTGGACCTCAGCCATAAACAAACTCTACAACAAAAGGAGGAAGCTACTACAAGATAGAGCAAAATCCTTAAAAGGTAAGACACCCTTGATCACTATAAGTAAAAACTAAGAGCTCTCATAAAATCATCCAAAGCAAATTTTGAGAGAAAAATAGCTAAAGACTCAAAAGACAATCATAAGGCCTTCTTTAGCTATAGTTAGAAACCTGGGAGGAAACTCCCAGATATGCTCAGAACTAGTTCAAAATGATGTGAAGATTACTGATCCTACAGACATTGCCAACATACTGGCTGACAGGTTCAGTGCAAACTTCTCCCCCCCAAAAGGAGAGATATCTATACCAAGCGATTGCAGCCCCCAAACATCTCCAACCCAAGTGAGAACTGCTCTCAAAGCAAAAACACAGCATCCATGGGACCTGATGGTGTCCCCGGCTGTGTGCTCCACGAACTCAACGAGGAATTAAACCCACAGCTAGGACAGCTGTTTAATCATAGTCTTACCTCTGGATACGTACCCAGGAGTGGCACTGCAACTGTGGTCCCACTTCACAAAGGCGGTGCCTCCACCGACCCTGGAAATTACCGCCCATTAGCTTGACAAGCCTTATCTGCAAAGCCATGGAGAGGATCATAATGGACCTCATAAATAAAGACATAGGGAATTTGCAGACTTTGGATCCATCCCAGTTTGGCTTTGTCAAAGGCAGATCATGCCTTCTAAACTTGGTTGACTTTTTCAAACAGTCACCAAAGCCATTGATGAGGAAAGGCAGTCCATACAGCCTACCTCGATCTGGCGAAGGCCTTCGATACAATACCCCACTGGGTATCATTGAAAACTCATCAGCTTAAATGTTAACCCATACATCACAAGATGGGTTGCAAACTGGCTGAGTGACAGAACCCACAGGGTCAGAGTTGCTGGCGCCATGTCAGACTCAAAGCCTGTCACAAGTGGTGTACCACAGGGCTCAGTCCTGGCCCACTCTTGTTTGGCATCTACTTTTCCAAGTACAAGCAAACACAGGAGGGTTATGGCTGACAAAGTTTGCAGATTACTGCAAACTGGGCCATAGTAGAAAAGACATCTGACACAGATATCCTTCAGAAGGGTCTCACAGAAATGGATAACTGGTGCCAGAGCCATGGCCTAAAGTTAAATGCCAAAAATGCATAGTCATACCCTTCGGGAAAAACAAGGTTACCCTAGCTACCAAATAGGTGGCAATCCACTGAGCACAGAAGAAGTTATCAGGGACCTGGGGACCCAGGTTGATAGTAGTCTGTCATTCGACACCCATGTAGCTAAAGTAGTTAGGAAGACCTTCTACATTGCCCACCTTATCATGAAGGGATTCTCATCTAGATCAAGGGAGGTCATAGTCTCCCTATACTCATCACTCATCAGACCAATGTTTGAGTACAATGCCCCATTCGAATGTATCTGACCCGACACTTGCAGCAGCTGGAGGCCACAAAAGTTCCTCACCAAAAGGATAAAGGGTCTCAAACATCTGTTCTATGCTGCCCGACTGAAAGAACTCCAGCTCTATTCAGTCGCCACCGCTTGCTCAGAGGTGACCTTTGCCTAACATACAAGGCCATGTCAAACCCAGATTTGATGAATATGCTTCACCTCAAAAAAATCTAGATCCGTCAGAGCCACAAGGGCGGAGACTTAAACCTCAACACGGCTATTAGGACGTGCTGGAGGGATAGATTCATCACCCAAAGACTCCCTATGCTGTGGAATAAAATCCCGGTATATGTGAGGCAGAGCACCTCGCTGGCCTTGTTCAAGAGAAATCTTGACCAATGGATGGGAGATCGCAGATATACCCCAGGGATTACCTCAGTGTCACTGCTCAACAGAGGCACAGCAAAATAATGGGTATAGTTCCCCATACTAAAGGAGTGGCGTAAGCCACAAAACTATGGGCTAGGCTGGTAAATGCCCCCGGGCAGATAGCCTAGTATGAACCTATGAACCTATGAACCTATGTAACTGTGTATTACTGTAGTGTGGTGAAATAGTTAGGTAGAGGTCCTGTTCCAAGGGAGACCAACTGTGTGTGTGTGTGTGTGTGTGTGTGTGTGTGTGTGTGTGTGTGTGTGTGTGTGTGTGTGTGTGTGTGTCTCTGTCTGCCTGAGACAGGAACAATGCTTTTTAGTGTATCCACACTCTTTACGACTCACATGACCACCTTTGAAAATCCTGCTGATGTCACCCACCTAGGAATACACGTCTAGGACCACTGTAATCCTATTTTCTCCATAGGGGATGCTGTAACTGCGTATTGCTGTAGTGTGATAAGCTAGTTAGGTAGGGGTTCTGTTCCAAGACAGACCAACTGTGTCATGTGTGTGTATGTGTCTCTGTCTGCCTGAGACAGGAACAATGCTTTTTAGAGTATGCACACTCTTTACAATTCACATGACCACCATTGGCAATCCTGCTGAAGTCACACCCCTAGACATACACCTCTGGGACTTCTGTAACCCAGTAATCTCCGTATTGCATGCTGTAATTGCGTAATGCTGTAGTGTGATACACTAGTTAGGTAGGGGTTCTATTCCAGGACAGGGCAGGTGTGTGAGTGTGTTTGACTGTCAGAGCCTGTGTGGAGGTGGCTGTGAGTGTCTAACCACTGGACATAGGGAGTGGATTTTGTAGTTTTCTTATATGGTGTCTATCTTATATGTCACAATGCCCACCTCACGAGGAGTACAGATGTCATTCAGCCAAGGGACTGTGTTGGCAAGCCATACCCCTACATCTGGCAAAAGGCCTGGTGAACAAAGTATGCAATCCTACTATTACCTGGAATACGTACTGAACCCATGTGTCATACACAAACACACTTGCCTAGAATATCCCGCTATGTTGCTAGTACCCTGCACATTGATGACAGATAATAAGCATGGTGTGATTGCAGTGGGCTGCAGAGGGCATGGCACCCTGTACAGCAGTATAATAGGCACATAATTGCAGACAATTTGCCTTCACTATGTTCCCCACTGGATGCCTGCAACATATGTGGTGCCATCAAATGTGATCCACAGAGGCCATACAATGCCTTACACATGTGCCCTTTATGGGACAATGCCACTGACACCAGGGAATACCTGTATCATGCTATCAATGCAGGTGCAGGGTCAATCTGCTGTCTATAAGCAGGTTCTGCCACAACAGGCCAGTACTGGCATATCGGAGGATAATGGTCTGTGTACACAACATGTGCCAGCCAAACCAGGTACACCTGCACATGTCACTGTACATTATTGTGGGACATGCACATCCCAGGCATAGTCCATGTCAAGGACTATCAAACACAAACATGGCATGCATTGCAAAGCTATGGCCATACACAATGGTAACCAGGATGTCAGGACAGTTCATACAATACCCATCTATGTGGGACATTGCAGACACTACACCCCTGAACCACACTGCTCACCATTGTCGGGTGGTGTGATGCCAAGGATTACCACTGACCCAGCCTTGTAAAGCCATCTTGCACAGCCAACCACTACACACCCATGAAGCAATGCACACATGCATGTCAGTACTTGTGCCTTGTGTCTGTGTGGGGGGGGGTATGATGCTTCCAACCAAAGTCACTCCCAGTATAACTCCCATTGGCATACCAACAGATTTCAAACACGTTCACATGCCCTAGCCCATAGAACCTCCGGATATCCCCTGTGGTGCATGAAGTACCTGTGCATTACTGCAGTGTGGCAAACTAAATGGTTTGGGAGTGTATTTGTGGGCCTGGCAAAGAGTGTCAATGTGAGTCCATTAGAGATTGTGGCTGTGTTGTCAATGACATCCGTTCATGTGGACAGCCATGTGTGCTACACCTAATGTCTGTCTACTATTTCTCTGTTGCAGATGTCGCACAACAACACACATATATGTTCTTATGGCACACCAACATGTCAGCTTTGTGGCACATGGAGTAACAGCATGCACTTGTATTAGTAATGACTAGTCAGTCAGGAGTTTGGACCCCTGTACTGGTAGGTGTGTGACAGACGTTGCTTAGGTTTTAGTCTCCAAGCCCTTCTTTGATGTACTTTGCCTCTGTCTGTCCCTCCCACATACTCTCTGGTGGATGTGGAGGTGTACACCTGCTCAGCAGCAGCTTGTTTATTGTAAGTGATGGTCATGTTTGGGTGATGGCCTCCGCACCTATTGCAGTCCTCCTCTAGCTGATTGCATGTGTAACAGCTGTGATGATGTTCCCATAGCCATTCACATGAAAAACACAGTACAATATCTAGGAACATCATGTTGGTGTTTGCCCATGACAGTCACTGTGAGTGGTACCTGGCTTTGGCGTTTGGTAAACAGCATCACAGATGATATCTGGATGTTCCTCAAACAACATACACAGTGGGAAATAGCTTAAAGACAGGAGGATGATGTGCCAGACATGACTGCAGCATGTAACTGTAGCTATGCTTCATTGAGACAACTGCCTGTTTAACAAGGTCTGTGCGGTAATGGCTATTCTGCATGTTTTAAAACTGACAAGACAGTGCTCTGTTTGTCAGGGACTCCCATCTGTAGGGCCATTCATGGACTGGTCAGTGTGTTGAGCCATTTGTTTTCTGTGTTACTCACTGAACACACATCTGTGAACAGCAGGAGCATAGTGTGAGGATTGCAGCCAGTACATGGTGATAGTGATGAGTTACTGCCATCGCATCCCTGACTGGACATATGTCACATGAAACAGTGGTATGACAGACACTGTCTGGGGTCTCAGTGACATGCCAATAATGGGCCACAGTTCATAGCTGCTGTCACAAGTTTTCTACACGTTGTACAGATGTCATGCGGTATATATGCATGTGTTGTGCTCTCTCTGCAACTGTATACCATCTGCTGTGTTGGGTTGATGGTCATATCTATGCATGCTGTTGTAAGTAATCCTGAATGCTGTTGACTATTACTAAGCCATATCTGTGTTTAAACTGCAACATCATAGGCTGTATGGGTTTGGTAGTCCCGGCAGAACCTCCTGTCTCACTTCAGCTGGCCATGGCACCGGGCACCAGCACATCTTAGGCCCAGCCTTGGACCTCCATCTCTATTGGCTCTGCACTGCCTTCTGGTGGTACCACTACTGAGGATGGGGCTTGTCCAGACAGGGACATGTCCGCTGTCGTACAGTCCCGGATGTGGTGCATAGGGGGCTCAATAAGGGGTTTCAAGGCCAGATACGCCAGCTCAAGTGCAGAGTGTCACATTTACAGGGTGAGGCTGCCCTTCCTAGACAGCCCCCAGCACTGCCACCTTCGCAGCTGTTTTGCTGCAGTGGTGGCCTCACATGGCTGGGGACCTCCGTCCCACTGTTTCCATCTGGGGGCTCATGGGCTTGTGAATGCTGAGCACCCCTCCCTGTCCGAGGTGTATCCCCCAACATGTGTCATATACCGACCCTGTATGCTGTCTTGTCTGTCATCCTACCCTACCTATCCTCCACAAGCATACCTACTCTCCTTCCCCCACATCCCACTCTCATCCTACGGAAATAGAAGACCAATCAGTTCCTAGAACAACATTTTCCCCATACATAGCTGTCCATTTCACACACGTGTCCACTGGACACATGTAACCCTTTTAATATGAGTCACAACATACTCCAGTTGTCCTCACCCCTGTCTCTCAGGTGTACGATACTAGTATGCACATGATTCCTAAATGTTCCAGGTACACATGATGCGGACAACCCCATTGTACACACAACACTATCAGTCCCTCTATGGTTATCCCATGTACCTTTATCATGATGATGATTTTGCACACAGCACCTTGCAAGAGTACTGTTCTCACATAATGATTGGACAGGAACTGTTGTGTTAATGTAAATAACATGCACAGAGTGATGTATATGGCCAATGTAGAAATGTTTGCATGTATGACTGATACGTCTGTCTGAGGGAGTCTTGATATTACAAAGGACGACACCACTACATAATACAGGCATTGCTGGTGTTTCCCTTTTCATTCCTTTTTAATGCTTTGTTGTCACATGGGATGTTCCTGATATATCTATATATATGTATGTATCTATATGCTGGCCATAAACACTCACACATCCATCTACATGATGGAATACATTTCCTATACTGTTGAATGACTGCACTGGATGATATGTTTGTGATAAGGTCCGCTGTCTGTATATCTGCCATGGCTTAGTGGTAAATCACAATAGCTGTGTGTGCAGGGTCCTGGTTTCAGTCCTTGCAGAGGGCGTTTATTTTGTTGCTGGCCAGAACATGGCCATTGGATACGATGTGATTAAGGCACATTAAAGTAGTTGTGAGCGGGTGTGCGTGGGTTTGCATGGTGCTAAACAATGCTAACCTCTGGTTGCAGTTTCTTACACTCAGTTAGCCTCTACATTGCTTTACCAGTGTAATACTTGCATACTGGTGGCCAAACAGGCTTACACCCACTTGCTGCTGCACTTGCAACTGCACTGCATTTGGTGTCTGCATCTGACACTCATGCCCCTGTGTGGGAGTGAGGACTACACTATTACCTTGTGATGCCTATTACATCGGATTACATACCTACAGTATCAGAAATGGCTGCTCATTAGGCGAGAGCATGCCATTCAACTGTACGGAATCCACAGCCTGTCCAGAGTTTGATTCATATCATCGGTGTGTTCCTCTTACAATCTCCACCCATCTGGCTAATACATGGGAACTGACACTCTTCAATACAAACAAGTAATTGGGTTTTGGAACCCACAACCTTCAGATGAGTCATGCTACTGCATAACTAATATTCTACCATCTTTCTAAGGCTGTCAGTGGAATATTTACTTTCTGTCCCTATCAGACCTCTCATATGATTGGGGAAACATACAAACTGAATCAGGAACATGGCATAACAACATCAGGGACACATTTAAATTATTGGTGCTATTAACCTGACACATTGACAGACTCAGAACATATGAATTCATAGACATTGTCTGAGGTAAATGATGTTTATAACTCTTAATTGTTGTCGTTATTTATTACGTGTAATTCACCACCTTTCCTCCATATGTCACTGGTTTTAGGAGGAATTACGTGGGGCAGAGTTAGAAACTGAGTCGAAATCCAGGATGTCCCTGGAACTCGGGGACAGTTCAGAGGTACTACTCAGAGGTACTATTTGTTCCCCCAGTGGTTTATGTCCTGTCCAGTGGATGTGCTCTTAGGGGTTGATAGGTATGGGCATCAGCTATGCCCATTTCGGAATATTACTTACATCCCCGGGACGGTCCTAATACAACTTTGCCAGCCAACACCTGCACGCCTAGGCCCATAATTGCATACCCATAGTTCCTCCACCTGCCAATCCTCTACAACACTCATCCTTACTGTGGGTGCAGGTGGGGTATAAATACACCACTACACACTGCCTACTCTCCCCATTTTGGGATACATTTCGTACATTGTGTCAACCCATGGGTTATCAGGCTTGCACAACCTACTGGTCTGTGTACATCTACAGGCCAGTTTGATAAGACATTACCGGGACAGCCTCCGATCATTACTTTTTGGTGTCCCACAAGGGACATCGATGTCTATGTTTCAGGATTAGACCTGGCAGGTCTCTCCCACTGGTAGTATATTGCAAGTGGTCTGGGAAGCAGTGGTGTGTTTACCTTTATTGTGTGTCTGTATGTCCTAGCAGGGGGGGGGGTTGATGCTACGTGTTACACGTTTATTTATTGAACCCCTCACCCCCATATGCACGGCCTATGAACATATGTTACTTGTAACTGCTGTATCATATCCTAGCTATATACACATGTGTATATTTACAGTCGCATATATATATATATATATATATATATATATATATATATATATATATATATATTTACATTATTATATACAGATACATCTGTATATGTATGCGTACATGTATATTTATATATTTTGTTGTCTATCGATACATGTATATATATATATATATATATATAGCTATATCTATATATATATATAGATATATATATATATATATATATATATATATATATACATCACAACATATGGGTCTATGGGTGTCTGCATATGTATATATTTATATGTGGGTATGTATCTGTATTCTGTCTCTGTATGTATACATTTGTACTACGGAGAGGGAGAGGCTTATCTCTATGTCTCTATGGGTAGATATACACACACATACCTTTACATATATACGTCTACATCTGGTTATTCCATTCCTTGCCATATAGATTACACTTTGCTGCAGTGGGACTCGTAGTTAGTGTGGCTGCTCGTTGGGCGATGTCTCTGCCCAATGACCACATTCGCTTACATCTCTAGGGCTGTCCATATAGGCCCACATCAGCCAACACCTGCACAAATAGACCTATAAGTAGCTACCCATAGTTCCCCCACCCGCACCTTCTCAACAGCACCCATCCTTACTCTGGGTCCTGGTCTGTTCTGGACACACCAATACACGCTGCCCACTCTCCACTTCACAGGACCCATTTCATAAAATTGCCTTGGCCCTTGTATTCTGAGTATGTATACCGTGGCCAGAATGGCCGGTATATCACCTTCTTTTGGTCTTGGCAATTTTTGGGGTGTCCCACAAGGGATGCCCCAGTCTGTGTTGCAAGATTAGAATTCATGGGTGCACTGTGTACAACCCCGGTTGTATCCTGCCTGTGGTCTGGGGAGCAGTGGACTCTTTACATTGTTTGTGTGTATGTTTCCCTTGTCCGGCTAGGGGGGGGGGGTGGAAGGGCATGTGTCAAAAAAATATGTATTAGTGTATGTATTAGTAATATGCTTAGTGCATTTAAGGCTTGAAAAGGGTTAGCACATTTATTCTATTTCACACTGCATACATCTGTACAAATTACAGAAGCTTTCTAACCTTGTATTGTCATGAAATATGCACAGCTATAATCTTTGCTTATGCTTTGGCAATTTACAGGAAAGCAGATAATTTCTGCTTGTGTCAGGAAAATAATGAATAGAACAATATCACTTGTATTAATGTTATGAGACTTAGACAAGGAGTTCTGCTTGTGCTGTGAGAAAATACACAGCTGCAGAAGCTATAGATAATTAGAACAAAGACTGCTTGAAAATACGAACTGCAATCAGCATTTGCTTGTGCCTAAGTTAGAGAAGTACCTTGAAATGTAACACATGTATTAGAACTACATAATAGAAGCTTGTAACGGGCTAGGGCCCACCAAGGTCAGGTTGTTTTTCTCAAAATGTTTTTCATAAATCCAGTCATGTCAGCAGAAAATCTAAGTAACATCTGCTGTAAAACAGTACTGAAAATTGTGTTTAATTTCGTCAGCTATAGAAGGCCATGTCTTGTAGAATAGTATAAGAATAGCATACTTCCTGTTAGTAGTTAGGCAAAATCCTGTATTTGCATGTTTTTGTCTCCTTGCAGCAAGTTATTAAAATGTGCCTTAACTGAACCTTACGTGTATTGGTCTTTGAAGTTTTTTCCTTTGACAGATTGGTCCTTCGGACTGGAAATCCTCACTTCACCTCAGATCAGACAGGCCAGGTGGCTTGAAACCGTATGGGGAAGAAAACCACATCGGTTCTTCTTATTTGAAAAGCCCTCCGACTGAATTGTCGTACAAAAGAGGCCAGCCACTTTCTGATCTGCAACTGAAGGACGGGTTTTTCATGAACCAGGTGATCAATCACGAAGGCTCAGGTAAGGTGAATCTACCTTTTTTTTTTCTGTTTTAGATCAGGGACTAGATTTGTATTGTTTTTGTCAGGACTGTATTTTTTTACAAGTCAGGGATAGAAAAGATTACTGTCTTGTCATAGATCAGGGAAACAGAGCAGGTAGGCAGTCATTCTGAAGAGACTATAACAAAATCCGTGGTACCACGTTAAAAATAAGGAGTTATGTAACGATTAAAAGGGTAGAAAAAAATGGGTAATAATTGCACAAAAAGACCCCAAAATCCGCCGTTAACCAAAGACGCAACATACATGCAGTCACAGCGTGCTGATAATATTAAATACTACTTAAAATGGGTTAATAAGTATGAATTTGATGGCAAATTAGAAAAATCCTCGCTTATCAAACTTGTCAAACTGCTTAAAACCGATTCTAAAGATCGGGTAAAAAAGCAGCGCCAATTAGGAATTCCTCAGGCACACAGGTGGATTGAGGAAGTAAACCGTAGGGAACAAAAAAGCAATGTTTTTAGATAAGGAGGACAATAACTTAGTAATAGCATCGGTCCCTCCGCCTCCCTTACCAGAATATGAAGCAAGTGAACAAGTTAGTCCACCCCCATGATATCCTGCTGTTACCATAAATGGAGACACTACAAAAGCAAAACCGTTTGTTAGAGATCCCATCGAGACCAGGTCTCGAACACGGGCAGGTAATTCAAAAGGGGACATTGAATTATATCAAATGGGTAGAAATTCACAATCTATGAATGAAGAATAAATATGCCCACTCATAGAAGTGCCTAATCCTCAGGCAGGGCAAGAAGGTCAGGACCCAACTATTCTAGTGTACAGACCCTGGACTCCGGAAGATATCCAGAAAGCCACTGAGGGAATTCCCCATCCAAAAGTTAATTTTAGAAAGTTCTTAGAAGATTTACAAGGAATGAGGCTGAGTTATAATTTAAATGGAGAAGAGGTAGAAAAAGTAGTCAGATAAATTGTGGGACCAGATTGGCACATGATCAGTGGCAACTGGAATCCCCGTGATGCTGCGCTCAGGCCCCTCCCACATAGCAGCGCAGAACTAGACAACAGAGTGAAAGGTCTTACAGACTGCATCTCTGAGAAATGGAAGCCTAGGGCAGACTGGACTTGCATTAATCAATGCATCCAACAAGAAGGTGAAACTATTGACAGATATTATGCCAGACTGTTAAAATGTTTTAATAACCATTGTGGAATGCAGGTTCCTGAAGATCAGCCACAAGATTCCCCATATGAGCAGCAGTTAAAGAATGCATTTTTGAAAGGCAGTTTGCACCCATAAGCAGTTTTATTACGAAGTACATGGTAGATCATTGCACAAGCAGGTTACAGTCATTACTTGAATATGCTAGGCATGCCAAAAGGCATTTTAATAGCAAAAAGAAAAAGAAAGCCCAAGTATTTTCTGTAGAAGATGGAGCAGAAGTTTATGTAGTACAGTCCGGGAAAAAGGGCAAGAGAAATGCCCAGGGAAACAAACAATCTGATCAGCGATCAGAGGACTTTGAAGGGAGAAAGAAAAGGGGTGAATGTTTCAAATGCGGTAAAAAGTGACACTTGGCAAGGGATTGCAAGAAAAACAAGAAGGCAACCACAGAAGACAAGGAGGGTGAGGACTGACTATATAATAGTCAAGAATCACTAGAAGGGGATAGCAGAGAAATGACAAATGAGAATGTGATAGAGGGAGTAGAGGATGTGACAGAAGAAATAGAGGAAGTGCAGGAAGTTACGGATAGTGAAGAAAATGAAATATTGGATTTAGCTTTATTGAGCTTAGAGCTCTATTTAGCAGACACAAAACCAGAAGTTACACTCCTGGTAGAAGGGAGGGAAGTCAAATTCTTGTGTGACTCAGGGGCATCATGGATCCTGATACATCCCTCCAAACTGCCAGAGAATTCAGAGTCACCTGATTACATACTAGTGAAAGCAGCTAATGGACAGCTGTATCGGGAGCCCCTCTCCCATAATATTGCAATAACTGATCCTGTTTAGGATTGACCCAGAAAAGTAAAATTGTTGTTTCTGCAAAATGCCCAGTAAACCTCTTGGGCAGAGACCTTATGCAGCTATTTGGTATAACAGTAGTTCCGACTATGCAGGGTATGGAAGCACAGAGACAAATTAATACCTTTGCAGTGCAATCGGAGGGTGAAATGTTTTATTGGTACAGCCAGGACTTGGTTATGACTGGTTCAGGGGCAGTGACTGAAGAGTTGATGAACGTAGCCATCAGCAAGTTCCCCTCCCTTGACATTGACAAACAACATTTGTTGCACTGTACTCTGTATTATTGTAATACACCAGGACCTGATAAGGAATATGAGCAAGAATTGTTTAGAAATCGTGCAAACAGATTGATATTACGTAATCTGTACTGGGACATGAAAGGGAACAGTGTAGCCAGCTGTTCATTGCCCCAGGAGTTCTTTGCACTCTATAAATCTAATCGATTACCACATGTTAGCTTAACTAAGGACAAAAATGTAAAATAGGTAGACCTAGGAGAAAAAGTCACGAGATGGGAAAAGCAGACAGAGTTAGAACTGTCAGAACAAGGAATACAAAGACAGAAGTTGAACTGGATAACCCAGACCCACCCAGCCATGCACTTGCAGTCTAGCAAGGACAGCTGATTAGCACTCCTATTAAAGGAGGAAGAGAATGCCTTACAGAATATACCAGAAACTCTTTGGTCAACAGGAAAGTCAGATGTAGGACTTATTCGTACAGCGGGACCAGTTACTATCATGCCAAAGTCAGCATTTAGACCACAGAAAAGACAGTATCCCTTAAGAAAAGATGCAGAGGTAGGAATCAAACCTATTATAGCAGCTTTACTTAAGGAAGGGGTGCTGGTGGAATCTCCTGATTCACCATGTAACACACCCTTATTTCCTGTTAAGAAAGCGAATGGAGAGTGGCATATGGTCCAAGATTTACAAGCTGTAAATGACGCAGTAATACCAAGGGCACCTACGGTGCCAGACCCACACACCCTGTTGAATGATTTAAAACCTCAACAGAAATATTTTTCTGTGGTAGATATCAGCAATGCGTTCTTTTCGATACCGATACACCCTGACAGCCAATATTGGTTTGCATTCACATTTCAGGGGAAAAGGTATACATATACGTGACTACCACAGAGATATTGTGAAAGTCCGACAATATTCTCACAAAAAATGGCAAGCAACTTGGCAGGATTTACCCCACCAAGAGGTAGTCAGATTTTACTTTATGTTGATGATATCCTGCTGGCGGCCCCCACCCAGCAAGATTGCAAAGAAGATACCATAGCGCTATTACAATTTTTAGCCACTGAAGGACATAAAGTAAACAAAAATAAACTGCAGCTTTGGAAAAAACAAGATAAATACCTAGGATATGTAATATCCAAAGAGGGCAGGACATTAGATGAGGACAGAAAAGTAGCGATTTTACAAGCACCAAAACCCACTATCAAGAAGGAAATGATGTCCTTCCTGGGTATGACTAATTTTTTCCGGAGCTGGATTCCAAACTACGCCTTGGAATCTGCACCGCTGACTAACTTGATATATAAAAAGCCTATGGCAGCACAGGATTTGTTACAATGGACACCAGAAGCAGAATCTGCTTTCTGCAAACTGAAACAGTTAATAGCGTCCTCATTAGTTTTGGGCTTACCAAACTATCATAAACGTTTTTTCCAAACTGTAGATTGTAAGCAAGGTTATATGACATCAGTGTTAACACAGCAGCATGGGGACAAGCAATGCCCTATTGCTTATTATTCATCACAACTAGACTCAGTGGCACAGTCTTTACCCCACTGTGTGCAAGCAGTAGTTGCAGCTGCAATGGCAGTACAGGCTTCGGCCTCAGTAGTTTTGTTCCACCCTCTCACATTGAGAGTGCCTCATGAAGTCGCAATTATTTACTGCAAGAGAAGGTAGCGTATCTTTCCCCTGCTAGGCATCTTTCCTGTATGACTATATTGTTGAGCCAACCTCATATGACAATTGAACGATGCACGACTTTGAACCCTTCTACCTTGCTCCCAACCCCTGCAGATGGCACACCGCACAGCTGCCTGCAGGCGATTGAGCAAAAGACACTGCCTAGAAAAGATCTTACGTGAATGGCTCATGCAAAAGGGGTCCTGCAGGACAGAACCTAGTAGGATATGCAGTAGTTTCTGATACTGAGATTATGGAAGCGAAACCCTTAGCACACAATTTATCTGCCCAGGCAGCAGAATTGATTGCCTTGACACGGGCATGTACCTTAGCAAAGGGTAAATGTGTGAACATTTTTACTGACAGCCAGTACGCTTTTTCTACTGTACATGTTTTTGCGCAACAGTGGAAAAATCGAGGAATGATAACATCTACTGGCAAACCAATCAATCATGCACAGTTTATTTTAGATCTTTTAGAATCTATTCAGTTACCTCAGAAAGTAGCTATTTGTAAATGCACAGCTCATACCAAGCAACAGGATAGGATTTCAAAAGGTAATGCGAGAGCTGAAACAGCTGCAAAACAGGCAGCTTCAGAAGTATTTCTTTTGAATGAGGAATTACAACCCTCTGAGATTTTAGACTTAGAAATGCTAAAGACAATGCAGACACTTACTATGCAAGTTGAAAAACAAAGATGGTAAAACGAGGAGCAATTCTCGAAAAGGGGCTGTACATCTCCAAAGAAGGGAAACCGATATTACCATCTAATTTGTTTAGATATGCAGCTTTGTTGAGCCATGGGCAATGCCATGTCTCAACAGGGGGGATGGTACAGCTGGTAAACTGAGTGTTCCCGACATATGGATTCTTAAACTACTCTAAAAAATTTTGTTTAATGTGCCATGTTTGTAACAAACATCATGCACAAGGGGCATTAAAGCCCAAGCAATGGAGCTTCCCTACACCACTTTATCCATTTCATACTATCTGTACGGATTTCATAGAATTGAACAAATGTGAAAATAAGAAGTATTGTCTTGTCATTGTAGATATGTTTTCCAGATGGGTGGAAGCCTTTCCGACTAAAAATCCAGATGCGGCTACCATAGCAAAAATTCTCGTTAAAGAAATCATCCCTAGATTTGGCATTCCGGAAAGGATCTACAGTGACAATGGTACACACTTTGTGAACCAAACCATACAACAGTTAAGTAAACATTTTGGTATTTCTTTAAAAAATCATTGTGCATATCATCCACAATCTGCAGAGTTAGTAGAGAGGCATAATGGGATTTTAAAGAGTAAGCTAAGGAAGTTAATAGAAGGAATGCAGAGAAATTGGGTGCACTGTCTGCCCCTGGCACTGCTGAGCATGAGAACTGTTCCAAATGCAAAAGGATTGACTCCTTTTGAAAAACTATTTGGAAGGGCTTATTATATACCTCAGTGGAAACCTCGCATGCCCGCAGACCAGGAAGCCAACTGCACACTAGCAGAGTATATGAGAAATTTGTTGAATTCTAAACATCTGTTGCATTCAAATTCTGTTTCAGATAATGAACAAACCAGACCATCAGAAGTGGCAGTGGTTCCAGGTACCTGGATCTGGGTGAAGACAATAAAGAAGAAGAATTGGACGTCACCAAAGTGGGAAGGTCCATATCAAGTGCTTCTGTCAACACCCACTGCAGTCAAGATCGCAGAGCGTGCCTCGTGGATCCACCTGATGCACTGCAAATTAGTTAAGAACTTTGAACTGGACAAAAATCCTGTCACATGTGAAGAGCAAAAATGATAGAATCCAGAAAAAACAGGAATGCAGAACAACCATTTCCTCAGAAGTATTGCATAATCATCCTGTTAACTGTACTAGTGACAATAATCTTTTTGTTGTGACCATTCCTTTTTCCAGCCACACAAACTGAACTGAATAAACATGAAATGTTACTCATAGACTGGCATTCAAACTTCAACACTTACCAGGCAATTAAATATGTGTATGCTGAGACGTTCAATGTTTCAAATTGCTGGATTTGCACAGCTTTGCCGACAGCATACGTGGGGTTATTAATGACTATGGTCCCCCTAGGGGTCAATGAGACCTGGGAAAACTTGATTTATGATACCTCAACCATTACATCACAAGATAAAATAGCATTGCACTTGTCTGTTCCACAAAAGGGAACTGTGTGTTTTTATAAAAATGATACTGTTCAGGTGGGTTGGAGCAATTGCAATGTGACTGTTCCTTACAAATGTTACACTAAAGCTAACAATGCAGGTTCTTATTCTAATACAAACTATGATTCATTTCTTGAATTGATGCACAAAACAATTAATGAAGTAAAACATAATTCTGTTCTTTATAAACAACTGTCTATAATTGATAGAAAAATGTTTCATGCAGGGCAAGTGTATATTCATAGCAAAGTTACTACTAAAGTAGAGGACTGTTATTTTGTATGTGGCAGAAAGGCATACAAGTGGTTACCTGAGAATTGGTCCGGCAGTTGTTTTTTGGGTAACCTGGTTCCGGCCATACGACACACTGCAGTTTTGCCTCAAGGAAAAATTCGGAATGTCTGAGAAGTCGTCAAGAAACCTGTGAATCCAGTGGGGAAAATCGATGCGCATTGGAAAAACCATCATTCTATAGGTAATGGACTG